>NC_142529.1:2052500-2215000 GCF_964205215.1 Stylophora pistillata
AGAGTTTTTGATCGATGAGATGCTTGTGCTTCATCCCTTCAACTTTTCAAGAAAATCGATGCTGAAATCATGAACACAGCTTCCTCACTATGATCAGTGCCAGACTCAGCGACCGAAGGAATTCGAAGAATGCTGACCGTTTCATGTTTACCAACCGTGAGCTTGGCAGCCTCCCCCCCCCCCCCCCATGGTGCAGAAACCCGAGGCCTGTCCTGCACAGGAGTTTTGACACGTTCAATGTTTGAAAAGAGGTTACCTTAGTCTAAAGCTCGAAAGACTGAAAGAATGGTAGTAGTACACTGTATTCTTCCGTTTCTTTTTAACTACCGATGAGTACTTCTATTTCAACTGAATACGAATAACGGTCAACATCGGTTATCAAACTGTTCTCACATGAATACCGTTCAATCGACCGATGACATCTTAGCTCGAATTTTTTTACCGTCGTTTCTTTCAATTTTGCTCGTTTCTCCGAACCGAAATTGACAGTCATTCTCGCTAAAATATCGTCTCAACCGATACTGACATCATACAATACATCTAAAGAAAAAGATATTTCCAATTGTCAAAAATCCGCTCAAGACGTTATGAACATCAACGAAAGTCCTCAGCAGCCTGGAAATACCACTGACCGACTTTGCAAGTTATGAGAACATCGTCCCTTTGTTCCAGATCTCATCATCCCCCCCTGCTGGACTGATCCCTAGGTTGTCTTGGATATGACCTCTTCGACAGCCAGTGTAGAGGAGTTTCAATAAGTGAAGGGGCTGGAAACTAAATCAAATGGAGCTCCGCTTTAAAGGGATGGCTAAGTCTATATAGTTCATTCAAGTTTTTACTATTATTGACCCCTACCTCGATTAGAAGTCAAGGTTTCGAAGAATTTTTCAGAGGAGTGCGGGGACGCTTAATACCGCGGCCAAAGTGTGAAACGATCTTGAGGAACAAACATAAAACTTCAAAAATGTTTCACTCTTTCGCTGAACGGTGAGATATTGCGTCGAAATATAACTTAAGAATATGTTTCATTTTTGAGTGCAGTACTCGAAAAAAGTCCATGTAGTACTAGTAAAACTCCACCGAAGTGGCGGTATTAGGAGTGGATATTTACTAAGTCGTGAAGAGTCGAGGTAATCGTGCACCGCTAGCCAGCTGTGGCACTAAGGTGAATAGCAGCCGTCAGTGCAGGTGTCTTACCTGGACGAGTTAAAGTTATAAGCTCGTGATCGTTTATCCGAACGCGTTTTCTGATTTGGAGTCAGAGTGGACAGTGGGGGTAGGGGGCGGGTGAAGGGTAATATTCACTTCCCTGCCTCAGCCCCTCTCCTTATCCTTGACAATCACTCACCCCCTTGATATAAATTCCTTTCTCTCTCCAGCCCTCCGCTGCTGTTAAAATAGAAGATGGCGGCCATTTTTCCCTAAAAATTACCGAGCGCTTGCTCGCCCAAATTGCGCCTGCCCTGCAGGTTTATGTCAATAGTTTTGTTAGTATATACTAGAACAGTGAGATAACATGGCACAAAAAAATGATTTCTACTCATTCATTCCCACCGTTCCCCCCACCCCCCCCCCCGTTAGCTCAATTGGTTAGAGCGCCGGATTGTGTTGTGCGGAAGGCCCAGCCGGACCACTACTCATGGTCTTAAAGTAACTGAGAAGAATTTGCTACCTTTCTATAATATCAAGAAACGAACAGAGATTCTAGTGTTCTCAGATAAGGACGAATAAACCGTAAGCCCCGCCTCTTGCAGGATTAGAGGTAGGAGACCTTAATTTCCCACGCACGAGATTACTGTGTGGTGGATGTCCTCCCCTGGGGTGGGATGGGTGGAGAAGATGGTAGGTCCACATCAGCAAATTGCTGCCATTAACTCAACCTGCTCAAATAAATAAAGATGAATGAATGAGAAACGTTTGCAATATTTTCGGGCGTGAGATACGCAAAGGTGAATAGCAAAGTGACTTCAGAGTTCGAATAGCCAGTCGGAGTGCGCCTTTGACATTATCCACTGTTTTAGCTTACATACTAAGTGACATAATACATAGCTTTACAAAACGCGCGTTCTGAGGTTACCCGTGGTTCTGATTGTTATCTAAGAAATGGTTAGCGTGCGGCGTGCAACCATCGAGTTATGGATGCATTTGTCGACACGTGGGAGGTTTGCTAACCACTCAAGAGGCCCTTCCACTTCTTACGCTTATTCAGTGCTTAGCAACCTCCCGCGTGCAGCCATAACTCGATGGGTGCACACTGCACGCTTACAATTTCTTCATTAATAGCGTAGCTCTAAAAGACCGAAAAAAAGCTACTCAATAACCTCATCCATTTTGCTGGGAAGTTCTTCCGGCTATCTTTTCGTTTTACAGATTTATGGCCCGAAGCATTATACATGACCCCAAATGTTGCAGCTAAACCTTCTTTCTGTTTCCAGTGCAATAACATTCTGTATGCTTTTTCAGTGTATTCCTCATTTTCCATGTGAATCGCCGTAAGCGTTGCTTCTTTGATGCCAAGACGACGTCCAAGTGGTTTCCAGCCCTCAGTGATCTCTTGCGATAGCCAATCTAGATCTTCATTTCTGGTCACTGATGCACACTTTGGGCCCGGTAATACCTGCATAATGGTCTAGCTGAGTTAAGAACAAATGCATGTTTTGATATAACTAGTGAATGTGGCGAAAGGTTTAAAAACGATCTAATGATGCATTATCTTGTATTGTGATCGTCTGTGTGAGACCCGCTCTGGACAACTTAGAGTGGTAAGTCTTAACAGTTTGTTTTCTGATCAACAAAGAGTAAAATCTGTCAAATAATTATCAGAAGGGGGGCTGCCATTGGAAAAAAATTTCTACCGAAGGATACACTGAGAATAAATTTTAAAATGCATAGTATTCTGACAGTTTTGGTTACTCCAATATTTTTAAGATATAACAAATGATATAACCATATTCTAGAGAATGAAATTTTTTTATGTCTTTTGTAAATCGTTTTGCGCTTTGGTCATTTCCTGTATCAAATTCCTAACAAGGAAAGATATACCTAAAGAGAAGCTGTCTTTGCCATAATGGCGGCGGGCGAGTGAAGACTAAAACTAGTGCATGGGGACGAGGCCACCCGGGCATGGATTTGTGCACTTGTGAACGCTTGTCCAAAATTTTCTGGCGCAATTCATCGATCCAAAAAGCTTTATTTCTTAAAGGATCGACTACTAGTATAGCAAAGGCTCAAGATATGTACAATGCCATGCCACTGCTGTGTTCCTTTATGTACTACTAGGTGATATCGCGACGAAAATGTTTCAAATATATCTTACTTCAAGTTTCCCAAAGAAAACTCGCGAGAAAGCAATGGCTTCATGCTATCCGTCGTGAGGAAGGAAAAAACTTCAAAGTCTTCGACTCGACCATGGTCTGCTCGCACCATTTTAAAAAGGAAGACTCGAAGAAAACTATTGCGGGCAAAATATTCCTTCAAAACAATGCTGTACCTTCGGTATTTCAGTGGCGTACTTCGCCGCGCAAAAGGACGCCTCCACCTCAAAGACTCATTAGTCAAGCAACTACTCATCAATCATCCAGGGCTTTATTCACGGTGTGCTCAGAAAGCATCGTAAATGATAAATCAATGAACAGCTAGAGAGTCAGACTATAACTGTAGAATCTAATGAAAACAACGTCGAAAATGAGGCAAAGAGAAAAGATGCCGAAACTCAGACCGATTTGGTCGAGTGGAAGGAGGCATGCATTGAGACCGATCAGAGTATTGTCGCGCTTGTGAAACAGTATGAAATGAGAATAGAAGAGCTCTAAAGGGAAATAAAAAACATTTCAAAGAAGAGTGAATGTTTAAAAAGTAGACTTTTTTCTATTGAAAGATTTAGCGCCGACAATTCTGCTGTGTCCTTCTATACTTCGTTTCCTAACAACACTGTTTTAATGAAAATCTACAATTATCTAGACCCCCAGAACGTGTTATATGATTGGTTCATTCCGCTCTAGCAAACAGAGGCATCTTCTGAGGTGAGTAGCCCCACATCATGAGACTCTGGGAACTTGACGGGAACATGTCGTTTAGCGGTGGAGTGTGAACTTGAGTTGGTTGTCGAGCGTAGTTGTTTTCGTTTAGAATAAAGATTGTTGGGATCAGGATCAATGATGATTTTATCCTTTCCGCTCTTGATGTATTCAAGGACCCTAAAGTATAAGAAATTAGGTCAATTTAAGTGTAAGGAATCACAATTGACAATTTTCTCAAGCAATCAAAACATCTCGAGATATGCATCTTGTGCTCGAAACTAACCATTTCACAAGCTCTGCTTTTGTCTTTAAACCTCTCGCTGTGTCACCTCTGCACTTCAACCAGATTCTCAAGTACTCAGTCTTCAATTGTGAGGGATTTCTTCCTCCCAAGGAAGCTCCAGGAATGTCATTTTCGGTGAAAGAGCTCGAGGAATTGTGAGAGTTTGTATTCGCGTCAGACGCCATATGTGTTACCCGGGTGGCCTCGCTTTCGTGAAATTATTCATAACCAGTCTCAGACCTCCATCGGATTTTCCACCATTATGGCCAAGATGTCGAAACAACTCAAGATGATGCAACTTACCACTCTTTCGAGGTCCACTCTCTTCAGATGACAAATTCCAGTTCTATGCATATTTTCAAGTAATACTGCAGCGTCTTAACAAAACAAAGAAAGAAACTTACCATTTCAACTTTGTTGATATATCCAAATTATTTCGTTACCCCCACCGACGCAGCCCCAAACAGTTTCTTTCGAAACTGAGGTGAACTCTCTTCAGATGACAAATTCCAGTTCTATGCATATTTTCAAGAAATACTGCAGCGTTTTAACAAAACAAAGAAAGAAATTTACCATTTCAACTTTGTTGATATATCCAAATTATTTCGTTACCCCCACCGACGCAGCCCCAAACAGTTTCTTTCGAAACTATCAGCCTTTAAAGAAAGAAAAACTAGAGGAATCTTTCTGTCTGCTTCCGTCGTAACACAAATAAAGCCCAAATGGCGCCTCTCAAATCAAGCAAACAAACCGGCAACCAGCAGGTAATGAAAGCTGGTCAAAGTAACTAAGCGCCATCAGGGTAACTTATAATTTATTCAGCCTTCATTGGTAGCCACTTTTCGGCTAAAGTTTGGAGTATCACTTCATCAAGGTGTCTGCCAAGAAAACAATTTGCGATTTCAAACATGGAACTACGACAGAAATGGTCCACAGTCACATTTAATTGTTTTTATGATAACACATACAGCAACTATATTACCGAACTGAAATAAGTGAACAACATACAACTCTGCGTTAACCTTTCAAAGTTAAAACTACAAGAAGAAGCTTAGTTTTAATCTTATCCAATAACTTTCTTCAGAGGCCTTCATTAGTTGGCAAAACTATCTGTCATTCGCTTTTATTGATGCAATTAGCCTTGTTGGCCCAGTAACATGAGTAAAAAAGGTAGTTTCCACTCAACGTAAGATTTGAAAGGCTAATCGTCGTGCACAAAAAAAGACTGATAACCATGCTCACCATTATGAGATCTATTCCAACACTTCTTCGCTGCCTATTACAATCTGTCTAGCTAAAGGTAGTATCTCGCTGTTGCCCACAATGAGTCTTCTTGGGAAGTTACGAATCACTATATACGCTAAATAATTGCATTTCCTGTACTGGACCGACATCACAATACAGATAACATGTAAAAGCTTAAGCTACGTTTATAAGCTAAGTTTTCTTTCAGTCTCTTCCCTTTAAGTGTAGATCCTACATATTAGGCTTGCGTTTCACACAAAAAAAGGACCAGAAATACTGTTAATCTTTCAGTAGGTAGAGGTTATGATTGCGCACTGGATTTTTAGAAACACGTATTCAAATGAAACTCGTTACCATCTAGTATCAAAGCAATTGATTCATTCATTACTTTGAGAACCCGCCTAACTACTAATGACTTATAGTCCTCCTGTGTACTTTTACCTATCTACAAAAGATTGTAAACTCTCGCTATTTAACTATCATACTTTGACATGATTTTAGTGTATGTTATGTGGAGTTGGGGGCTACATTACAATTGGGGCCCAACTTCTGTTTTTGTTTTGTTTTGTTTTTTTTCATCCCGTCATACCACATTCTTTATACCGATTGATTTTAATCTAGTTATATTTTTACGTGATGGATTCATAAGTTAAAATAAGCTAAGTGCTCTCTTAATTCGCCTTTTTGACGGTAATATCTGATACTACATACTACTACGACAATACTACAACCGCTAACCGACAAATCCAGACATAAACTACAATCCACTGAAGACTTCATTAACGCTACCAAGACTGTTCAGATACCTGACGACTACAAACTAGTGTCATTTGATGTGAAATCACTGTTCACAAGTATTCCACTTCAATTAGCATTACAATGCACTGAGACTGCAATCCGAAAATCTACCGAACCACTACCGCTACCGACAGACGACATCATGGACTTGCTAAACATTTGCCTAACGTCTACTTACTTTCAGTACAACGGTAAACACTACACAGTTACACGGCACTGCCATGGGGTCTCCAGTTTCTGTTGTTATAGCAGAAATTGTGATGCAGAACATCGAGGAACGCGCCCTTTCGACTTGCCGACAAACGATACCGCTTTGGTTACGTTACGTTGACGACACATTCACCGCCGTTCGACACGACGAAATTGACGCATTCCACAACCACCTTAACGAACAAAACACTGACATACAGTTTACCAGAGAAGTCGAAGAAAATGGCAAACTTCCTTTTCTAGACTGCCTGGTAAGCCACAACGACAACTCATTACGAACGACAGTTTACAGGAAACCGACACACACCGACAGATTACTAGACGAGTCATCCTACAACCCTACATCACACAAAGCCACAACTATCAGAACTCTAACACGACGCGCACAACTAGTATGTGACTCGACAGACAGCTTATCCGACGAGAACAAATACCTTCACCGTGTTTTTACGAAGAACAACTACAACAACGACTTCATCCGACGAAACACTCACCGACCCACTACCACTACCGAAACAAACGACACCGCAACCCCTACGACTACAGCAACCATACCGTACATAAAAGGTATGTCTGAAAACATCTCGCGCATCTTACTACCCTTCAATATCCGCGTCGCCCACAAACCCATCACCACACTACGTCAGTTACTAACCAACGTTAAAGACAAAGACGAACCGAGGAACAGACAGGGAACGATTTATAAGATCAATTGTTCCGACTGCCAAGCCTCCTACATCGGTGAGACTGGCAGAAACCTCACAACAAGACTGACTGAACACAGACGGGCGACGAGGAAAGGTGATGTCAGCACTCACATTGCTGAACACCATCGACTTACCAACCACAACATTGACTGGGACTCTGCGCAATGCCTAACCTACAGCACTGACTATTTTCAACGACTGACTCTGGAAAGCTGGTTTACTAACTTAGAACAGACTCCCCTAAACAGATGTCAACAACTACCCGCCCCATACAAACGACTCATTCACGACATAAACATCACAAACGACCGAAAAAGAACAACCTAGCTTTACCGACAGACCGAAACAGACCAATCACGAACGACTTACGTCACTTGAGTCTTACAGCCAATAACATCACGGCAAAACCAACCGATCATTTCACACGAACTGGAATAAGAACATTCTACTGACAACAATCACTCACTTGACTCTGATGATGACTTCCGCACAGGTTGTCGAAACGTCAGTCACTGCCACCGACAACAGTCCTTCTCAGGACTACACTCACCCGGACGATCAGACTACACCTTCACATGTTACCCCCGGGTTCAAACCATTTACTGCACTACATTTTGGTGTGATCGTGTTCCGCCCAGAAACTTAAAGCCACTATAATGTCAATGTGAGCATTTTGCAGTAAGGTCGTGCAGTGCAATATCACGAGAATATTTGCGACCAATCTATGCGTTACAAACCACACTTGCATCCTCATGATGGCCACAGTTATGGCTTCCCCAGCCACCGAACGGACAATGAGACATTGTCTCTCCTCCTTGGCAGTTGATATCACCCATCCAGATTGGACCAGACCCCTGACCGTTTTTAACGCTATTAGGAACCCGTGATGCATTAGAAAAGCCAAGCTGTAGACAAACCACATTGGCGTCCTTGACATCCCAACCATCATCGCACACTGTGCCCCACGTCCCGTGGTGATAAACTTCTACGCGTCCGTAGTTTGCTCCACCGCCGATTAAAAGGATAGTTACTGCGTAAGTAACGTAATGAAAGTGATGCGTGAATAAAAGATACGACTAACTGGTTTTAGAGACTAAGCTGCCTCAACGACGATCGTATCATCTTTTTAGGCTGAATGATCATATCCTTTCCGAAAATGGCCCAGAAAATACTGGGGAACTGATCCAGTGATTTTTCTCAAGAGACATTCCCCATGTTTTTGAAAAATTACGTCCAATTTAGGGTTGTTACCACAAAAAGATTTGAAGTTAACGTTTTAATTTGCTTGTACAAAAACACCTTTGTAATTGTGTTCTTCTATTACCGGTCTTTTTCTTTTTTCTCTTTACCAGGTGATCTGTGACGTCATTGCGGGGGCCTGGGGAAAGAAATTTTAATGCCCTATCGCATGAGCAAACGCGCGCGCCAATTCAATCTGTTTTCGAAGCATGGCGGTCGGTTGGACGCCGTGCGGGAAAGTTTGCGACAAAGAAATGTTCTGAAAGACAGCTATTGCTCTGAAAGGTGAAAATTTTACTCACTTGGATGGCTTCCGTGAGTCCAATTCTGGGATAGTATTCTCGACTCAGCGCTCAATTCTTTCCCGCAGAAGACTGTTTTAAAATTAATTTCCATCAGGGAGTACATTTTGACGACGTACTCAGTTTTATTGTGCGATGGTAATGTGCTTAAGAGATGTACACAAGCGAACTACCCGGCTCTGACGAGAGTCGGATCTTTCAAGACCGAATACCTTTCCTTGGGATTTCCATGGACGTTCGAGCTTGGTTGGTAAGTTGCCTGAAGGCCTCCATCGGCTGCTCGCTTCAAGGATGGAATTTTTTGTAGCAGCTCTTTCAACTGGCTCAATTTAGGCTCATTTTGACGCATCAGTCCCACTGTAATCCGGTATGGTGGTTTTTCACTTGCCAGGATACATTCCTCCGTCCATTTGCCAGTCGATTTCTGGTTGACTTCTGCTTCAATGATACAACTCTGCCTTCGAACCTTCCTCTCCAACTCTGGTAATGACATGATATCTAGACTCAAGGAATCTTCAGTCATGAAGATGAACAGAATTGAAATGAACAGACTTGCAGAGTTGTGTAGCACACAACTACTTTTTTAAACTGTAAAAATTCCAGATATTATTGTGGTATACAGTA
Organism: Stylophora pistillata; assembly: GCF_964205215.1. Lineage (NCBI taxonomy): Eukaryota > Metazoa > Cnidaria > Anthozoa > Scleractinia > Pocilloporidae > Stylophora > Stylophora pistillata. Next base: position 2,061,928 of record NC_142529.1, read on the forward strand.
TCAGTTGGGTTTTATACTATACCCAATTTATGTAAAATGTAGTTTATAATTTTACAGGATTTTTAGTGAAAGGGTGCAAACTTGTGATAGGCATACATGTTATTTCCTAATTTTAAAAGGACTTTGATAATTTTTGAACATGTCGCTTTACTTATTTTGTTTTTGTTACTCTTATTGTGTAGTTCCAGTAACTAGCCATTATCCCCCCCCCCCTCCACAGAAGGCAAATGAAAATTCCTGGGGTCTCATTCTCAAAGACCAAAAACTATAATTAAAATATTTGAAGATTTTTCAGAATTTCTGGAGGGTGGGGGTGCTTATAAAAAGTGCCTTCCATGGGGGAGATATCAATATTTTATGGAGCTACACATTTTGTAGAAATATCCATAATCACCCTACAGACCCCTACCTCTATTGTTGCAAGGAAAGTAAAGCTAAAGACAACTTCCTGGTGGCTAAGTGTGTTAAACCTTAAAAACTTTCTGTGGATGAGATATAGATATTTTCTGGCACAATACAATCACTGTTGATGTGAACTAGTTTGAAAAAGGCACATTTTACCTGCTGCAATTTTTGCAATTCGCAAACATAGTGTTTCAGGAGACCGAGACCCAAGGTGAGCAGTACCAGGGTAGTACTCCAAAAAGACTGTACCATTCAAATTTTTATGCCCAGCGTTCCCAAGATTTTGTTTTGCAAACTCTCTGCGCTTTTCTTTAGTGGGGGCTTTTCCACATAGTTCATTCTCAAATTTCTTTTTTGGCAACTCTCTGCATCTAAAACTCTCCAAACTGGTTCTGCACAGATGATCTTCATGTCACCCAGTTGGCTCTGGTGCTCTGGAGCTTCTGGGATTAGATAAGTAGATTTGGCAGATGAACTGCCAGTAGATAACCTCCTTTCCTTACCATCCCCACAAGTGTGTCGTAGACTAATAATTTTTATTTCTTGCCCAGTCAGTGGATGTTTAATTGTTTTTAGCTTTTGAAGCTGTTTATAAACAGCATGACCACATTTTTTTTGTTGTCTCCTAGTCATCATTCCCCAACGGCAACAGTCAAAACTCTGCTAAGTAAATTGTAAGGCTCAACTAGTTTCACTCTTACACTGGTTTCTGCCGTAAAATGATGAGACCATTTAACCCACGGAAAACCATCTGTGTAATTCATTAGAATCAGACAATTGTTGGGTGTATTTATTACACTCTGAGTTCCAGGTTGGGCAAGAAACAATGAAATGTACTTTTCAATGTCAACATGGCCTACAACCACTTCTCCAAATTCATTAAATTCTAGACCAATTTGTTTCAGTAATTCTTGGTGGGTGTCATTCAGATTACCAAAAATCTCATCTTTACTAAAAATTGAATTGATGCCAATGGCCACTTCCATTTTTTCCCCACTTCTTTCTTAGTGCATCTTGTGTTTCCTTTGCACAATCGCAAGGGACCCGACAATTCCACAAGAAAATTCCAAAAATGCCGAGTGCTGTTTTTTAAAAACACAAGGCATAACAACATCCTTGATAAAAGAACCACTGTCAATTTCAAGGAGCCAGTTGCAAGAATTAGGTTTGTTCTTTTGAATTATTTCAGTGAACACTTGCCTCTGGTTATAGAAACCAGTGCTTGTTGAGGGCTCTGGAGAAAACAGTGCCTAAAGTTCTGGGTAGCGCAGGAAAAGTTCATCTCTGAACTTGCATAATTTGCTGTGAAAATTTCACAGCAAAATCCATCAGTTCCGGATCCTCCGCTAGACGGCCGGACCAACACTTAAGGTCTTAAAATAATTGAGAATAATATGCTACCTTTCGTTTCTATACATCAAGAAATGGTTAGATATTCTAGTCTTCTCGGATAGGGACGGATAAATGGAGTTCCCGTCTCCTGCAGGGTTAGGGGTAGGAGACGTTGATTTGGGGGAAGTCCAAAGGTCTGAAAATGACCAAGAAAGTTTTCGGGCCTGGATTCAAGAGTGGTAGGAAAGTGGGAACAACCTGGTACTGTTTTACAAGTTTCAGGGAGAGCAAGCCCTAGAAGATCTCGATCTACTTCAGGAAGACTTCTTCATAGTCATCCAGAGCCCCTTCCAAAAGGTAATGGCCCAAAAGTTCGCTTCCAAAGGTGTTTGTACCGACTCAACACATGGAACTACAGGATATGACTCTCTGCTAACCACAGTAACGGTTACTGATGAATGTGGAGAGGGGCTGCCTGTGGCTTGGTGCCTTTCAAACCATGAGGATTCTACTCATATGTGTCTTTTCTTCAAATTATTGAGAGAAAACTGTGGTGAGTTATCACCTCATTGGATAATGAGTGATACCGCAACCCAGTTTTATAATGCCTGGGTGGCTATCATGGGGGGAAAAACAATCAGGCTGATCTGCATTTGGCATGTAGACAGAGCTTGGAAACAGGAACTACGGGCTAAAGTTAAAGACAGTGAAATGGCTGAGGACATTTACAAAATGCTTAGAACTGTTATGCAAGCAATGACTGTACCTGCATTTAAAACCCTCTTGTGCAAACTTGAGGAGTGCCTCCCTTCCATTAGTGCTGGGTTTAGCACCTACTTTGAAAGACAGTGGCTTAGGAAGAAAGGAATGTGGGCCTATTGCTACCGTGCTGGTTTAGGGATTAACACCAACATGATTGTGGAAGCATTTCACAGAGTTTTTAAATATAACTATTTGAAAGGAAAGTGGAACAAGAGGGTAGACAACTGCTTGCTGCACCTTCTAAAATTTGTAAGGGACAAATACTTTGAAAAACTCATAAAACTGACAAAGGGAAAATGCTGTTATGACGTATGCTAGCACGTGACTCGCCTCGTGCGTTGTGTTGTTGTAGTACATCCGCCATTAAACTAGTTGAGTTAATATTGCAATTGACTCTATTCTCGTCTCTCCAAACACTACAAATTTTGGCGACGAGTTACGGGATTAAGTAACATGCCCGGGGGAGATAATACCACCGAGGTCGAAGTCGAAGGAGCGAGTGCAGCTTCATTCAGTGCCCCAGTTGCTGGTTATTTCGGACGAATGGAGAATTTTGACCCGAAAGTGGAAGAGTGGTCGACATACGTAGAGCGTTTGGAGATGTTCTTTGTGGTGAACAATGTTCCCAACGAGAAAAAGGCAGCCAGTTTACTTACCTCGATTGGTGGGAAGATGTATGCTGTGTTAAAGAGTTTAACTACGCCGACTAAACCCACAGAGTTATCGTTCACGGAAATTGTAGAAGTTATGGGCCGACATTTGACGCCGAAACCAATTATCATCGCCGAAAGGTACAAATTTCACAAGTACAATCAAGTGGAAGGTCAGTCAATTCGTGAATTTTTAGCTAAGTTGCAAAAATTAGCAGAAACTTGTGAGTTTGGGGTATATCGCGATGAAGCATTGAGGGATAGACTGGTGTGTGGCATTACCTCACAAACGATTCGAAGAAAATTATTAGGAGTAGCAGATTTAACACTAAAGAAAGCAGTAGATATCGCCGTTGGCATGGAGTTGACAGACAAGGAAATATTCGAGATTTCTAGTGAGCCTAAACCCGTTCGGAAGGTGGAGGTACATGACCCATGTTTTCGTTGTGGTAGGCGAAATCATTTACCTGAAAAGTGTTTTCATAAGATTCCGAGTGTCACATATGCAAACGAAAAGGGCACATCATTCCACAATGTCTGCAGAAGAAGTCTGCGAAATCCCCAACCCAAGGTAAACCCAAGCCACAAACATTTAAACAGGGAAAGAAGAAGAAAAAAGATTCAAGAATTAAGTTGTTAGACACTAGAAGTGGTTCTGGTAGTGAGGCTTCTGACTCCTCACATCCTGAAAACTCCGGTGACGCATACAACCGTGAATGGCCTATGTTTTCTGTGAGAAATTCCTCAAGAAAGAAATCGGATGAAATATTGATATCGCTTAATATCAATAATGTTCCCTGTAAATTAGAATTGGACACAGGAGCTGCAGTGACTGTGATCCCTGAAGAAATATGGCAAAACGATTTGGGCTCGGTTCCTCTGCAAAAGTCTAACGTGACTTTAAGGAGCTATTCTGGGCATTCGATACCGGTGTATGGGGAAACTGCTGTTCATGTTAAGTATGGATCTCAAGAACTTGACCTACCCATTATAGTTACTAAAGGGAAAGGTGTTGCTCTCATGGGAAGAGATTAGTTGTCCAAGATTAAGTTGAACTGGCACCGCATTAATGCTGTTCGACAAGCTAACCAAGCAAGACCCAAGTTAGAAGATGTAGTTCAACAGTACCCCAAATTGTTTGATGGTAAACTAGGTACCATTACTGGATTCACAGCTCAGCTCAAAGTGAAAGAGAATGCTACACCTCAGTATTTCAAGTCTCGTCCGATGCCTTACGCACTCAGGGAGAAGGTGGAAAAGGAGCTGAAGCGCCTAGTGAAAGAAGGAGTATTAAAAAAGGTTGAAAGTTCGGATTGGGCCACACCAATTGTTCCCGTTCTTAAACCAGATGGAACAGTGAGAATTTGTGGCGATTTCAAACTCACCATTAACCCTTACTTAGATGTCCCAGAGTACCCTATGCCGACACCAGACGAATTATTCACAAAGTTGAATGGAGGTGAATTATTTACTAAGCTAGACCTCAGTCATGCCTACCAGCAAGTAGTCCTGGATGAGAAGTCCCAACCCTATGTCACCATTAATACCCACTTAGGTTTATACCGGTACACTAGACTACCATTTGGAGTGGCAGCTGCACCTGCAATATTCCAACAGATGATTGACAAAATGCTAGATGGCCTGGCCCAAACTGGCGGAATATTGGATGATTTGATCGTCACTGGTCAAAACGATGAGCAGCATATCGAGAACTTGCACCATACTCTCAAGAAATTTGAAGAATGTGGAGCTAAGTTTAAGGTTTCTAAGTGTGCGATTATGCAACCTAAAGTGGAATATTTTGCATTCGTGTTGGATCGGGAAGGTATACATCCTTCCCCAGCCAAAGTTCAAGCAGTCCTAGAAGTTTGTGAAACTGAGAACCGAACAGAATTGCAATCATTTTTAGGTTTGGTAAACTACTATCGCAAATTCATCCCAAACATGTCAACATTGGTCAGTCCTTTGAACCAGTTACTATCGAAGGACACACCCTGGTGTTGGAATAGGGAGTGTCAAGTATCATTTCAAGCTCTTAAAGATACTCTGGCTTCTTCAAAAGTGTTAGTTCATTACAATCCCAAGCTTGCAGTTCAGTTAGCCGTAGACGCTTCACCAGTAGGCCTGGGAGCAGTAATTTCACACATCACTGCTAATGGAACTGAGCGTCCGATTGCTTACGCCTCGCGATCTCTAACCAAATCTGAACGAAATTATTCAGTAATTGAAAAAGAAGCTCTAGCCATCATTTTTGGTATTCGCAAATTCCAGCAATTTCTGTATGGCCGCAGATTTACCCTTCTGACAGACCATCAGCCCCTAACGTTATTGTTTGGTTCCAAGAAGGCGATTCCAGCCGTAGCTGCATCACGCATTCAAAGATGGGCAATCCAGCTTTCAGCTTACCAGTATGATATCAAGTACCGCAGATCAAAGCAGAATGAGAATGCAGACGCCTTATCAAGACTTCCGTGTAAAGGAACAGACGTTGACTTACACGTTGACGAAGAATCTGCAGACGTCAACAAGATCCAAGTTGCTAGAGTTCCAATCAATTCTAAACGGCTTCGGGAAGATCCAGCCCGAGACCCAGTGTTATCGAGAGTCATTCACTTCACCCTTTATGGATGGCCGGACAAGTCCGAGGTTTCTGACAATTTGAAAAGCTATTTTGCTAAACGAAATGAGTTTACAGTGGAGGACGGATGTCTTTTGAGAGGAACAAGAGTCGTGATTCCAGCGAAACACCAGGAGACTGTGTTAGCAGAGTTACACCTGAGTCACCCTGGAATTGTACGAATGAAAGCATTAGCGAGACTTCATGTTTGGTGGCCGGCGTTAGACTCAGATATCGAACAGTTAGTTGAAGACTGTGAGACCTGTCAGATAACGCACAGTAAAGCGCCACTAACCTCCGATAATCCCTGGATGTGGCCGCACCGACCTTGGCAACGAGTTCATGTCGATTATTGTGGTCCATTTCTTGGTGGTTTCTTTTTGGTTGTCGTAGACGCGAAGTCTAAATGGCTAGAAGTGATACCCATGTCAAGCACAACCGCTCAAGCAACGGTGGACGCATTACGCTCACTCTTTGCTATTCATGGTTTACCCGAAGAGATTGTCTCAGATAATGGCCCTCAATTTATTGCACAAGAGTTTAAAGATTTCCTAAGATACAACCATGTGAAACAAATCCTCAGCGCGCCATACCATCCAGCATCTAATGGCGAAGCGGAGAGAGCAGTAAGAACCTTTAAACAAGCGATGAAAGCAGCTAAAAGTGAGCCAGGTACCATATCACAGAAGATTTGTTCATTCTTATTGAGCTATCGCACTACACCGCACACGGCAACAAGATGTACGCCCGCTGAATTGCTGATGAACCGAAGACTACGGACACGTCTAGATCTTTTACGACCAGATCTTCGAAAGAAAGTATCTAAACCCTCCAAGTTACAACTTACTGCGCCCAAGAGACAGCTTAGTGTAGGAGATCCAGTCTTGGTACAAGACTACAGGAAGAGTCAAGATCCTTGGGTCAAGGGAGTGGTAGTTGCCAAGTTAGGACCTGTGACTTATCGTGTACAGGTAAAGGAGTTATTTTGGAAACGACATATCGATCAGTTGAAAGACCTCTCAGGAACGAAGATTCAACCCCATAAGCAGGAACAATCAGAGGATTGGGAAGTGAATGTGCCTCAGTCTTTAGCAGCATATTCGCCAACTGAAACGCCCGTCACCACAGTAGGACACGTTCCTTCACATAGTGAACCAACACCCAACCAGAGTCAAACTCGTGCCACGGAGGCGAAACCAGCCCCAGAACAACCAAGGGATCTTGTAAATCAAGAAGAAGCCGTTTCATACAAGAAGTCTGATCGACGTGACCAGACTGTTTTTCCAGAGAGACGCTACCCAGTTCGTGACCGAAGACCGCCTAAGCGCCTTATTGAACAAGTTCCTTAGTGAGCTTGAGACTGTCTAAAGGAACTCGGACGTTTTATTATTTTAGTGTTCGTTGACACTTTTCCTAAGGAAGGGAGGAATGTTATGACGTATGCTAGCACGTGACTCGCCTCGTGCGTTGTGTTGTTGTAGTACATCCGCCATTAAACTAGTTGAGTTAATATTGCAATTGACTCTATTCTCGTCTCTCCAAACACTACAAATGCAACTACAAAATGAGAGTGATACAAGACAGGCATAACAAGAGCAAAGGATTGAGAGAAGAGATGATAACCAAAGTTGACAACTGCAAGTGGTCTGTACAATCTGATGACAATCAAAGTGTCTACATAGTGACTATAGGGAAATGGAAATAAAGTGGACCCAAATGCTCTGAGAATGGTAAATACAGACCCAACGCAAGTTTGTATAAACATAAGATGTACTTTTAACTTTGAACTTATGTTGTTGTTGCAATCCAGTGTAGATCATAACCACAATGAAATGCTTCACTGGTTTGGTATTGAGGAAGCTAAAATAAAGCAATATACCACCACTCGTAAAAAGTTCTTTAAGGAAGACATGGTGCTTGATGAGGACCATCCACCAGGAGAGGCATTAACTTCTGACCTGAATGAAATCAAACAATTCTTCACTCCTGATGCATGGAACATGATCAATAAGTCAAGTAAGTGTTCCTAAAGTGTTCCTAAAATGTTTGGCCATTTTTTTTGCTTTGACCTATCAACCATCTGTGATCTGCAGTCCCATGATATAATTGAGGAATCAATTATTTAAAATAACATTATTTTGTAACTTATTTTCATTGCACTTTCTAAAGCTACAGTGGAAATTCTGCACAGTGCCTGGAGATGTGAGACCTGTAAAGTTTCCTCATACACCAATCTGATAATGTGCGAGGGCTGCTGTGGCTGGCATCACTGGTGAGACGAGATTCCAATCCTCTGTAGGAAAAAAGATGGTGACTGTTACACTTACCCATAATTCTTAGTGTGCAAAAACCGTAACAACATTCATAAAAATGTAAAGAAAAGTTGGCTTTCTCTGTACCTTATATGCTGTGTTAGGTCCACAAGGTATTGTGGTAAAGTGAACAGCCACCATCTCTTTTCCTATGGTGGGTTGAGATTAGTCATTAGTCACATTATACAAATACGTATTTTCCACAACACATGCAGATTTTTTTTTTTACCTTCACAGGACTTGTAATGAGATAGCTACCACTCCTGAAGAATGGTACTCTGCAGTTTGCTCCAGGAAAGGGAATGGAAGAGTATAAGAAAACTACCATTTTTGTCATCCACATTCTAATACACTCTATCTCAAACCTTCAATCAAACTTATTATCAGTATTCATACAACATAAGAAGATGTTTGCGACAAGTATAAGCCAATAGGATGAATTTAATGACCCTCATGATGTGTTTCACTGGAAATAACATTAATGTGACATGTCATTTAGTCAACAAGATCCCCAATCACTACCTATTATATACATGTAAGAGAATTGCCAATCCAGTGTTACATGTATAAAGTTTGTCCTTCCCATCAGAGATAATACACATGGTGCCATAATATATGCATACGTTAGGTTAATGTTGTGTGGAGGTCAAAATTTAAATGTATTCTTTAAACCCACGAGAATTCATTTGCATTTAATAGTCACCTCAAATCAAAAACATTTTCTGTGAGGCAATTTAATATAGCAGGTTATTAATAGGCAGGTTTTAATGTACTGAAATTACAAAGTAAAATAACAAATTATCATAGTTCACAATAAACGTTTTCTGTTCATCTATTCCTTTAAATTTTAAAGGGGCTTATAGTTATTAATAAAGTTATCTTTGGTATTTTCTAGTGAACTTTGAACTATGGGTTTGAATGAGGCAGATTGAGAAGGCTTCTAATTGACAAACTTGAAAATCCTAGACTCGACGTTTCAAGATGTGCCATCTGTGACAGAACTCCTTAAAAGTTTGAAACTTAATTATATATTGATATTTTTATATCATTACAAGTGATTAATTTCAATTTACTCTAAGGCTAGATCCTACAATATCACATGCACAGCTGCATTAATATAGTGTCCCTGAAAAAACAACTAGTTCCAGATAATCATACACTCACCGTGAAATATTTTTAATGTTGGCATGTTATTGAGTTATTTAAGTCCTACTTTGGAGCCTGCATGGCATGACAAAGTTACAGGTAATAAATCAGTGTAGCATTTGCGCTGTGCCAATACCCTTTCTTCTGTGTGTACCTTTTGCGCACCACTCCCCTCCAGAATCCAGTTTATAGGTTCAAACTTTCCTTAGAGAACAATTTTGATTAAATTTAAAACCCACAACACCTATAATCTCCACTAACCCTGTAAGATGGTACAACATGAAGCATTTAGGAAATTCGATTAAACATTTTCATCCTGATACCACAATTTCGATAACTTTGAAGTCTTGTAATAAATTACAATGAGAGAATATCATCCACATGTTAAATTAATAACACAATTAAATTAAAGACATTCCAGTCTTAGTCTTACCTGCTTTTGATATTTAGAGTGAATGTGCAAGGTTTCTAAACAGCGGTATCTCATTAATTAAATCATGTAATCGACACCGAAGTTAAGTATTCTTTCCGGCGCAATTCCTGAATTTGATAGTTGAAAGCGCTAATGGCAGGAAAAGGACCGGGTCGAAGGCGCGTTCAGAACGGGAGCTGTGGGCAAAATAACTTCACTAGCGAAGATCAAAGGCTTTGGACTGAAGGAAGAAAGATTATCGCGTTCGGCGTTTCCATTTTTCACCGCTGGAAGTCGACCAATCGGGCCGGTGCAATTCCTGTATTTAAGACTTGCGTTACAGAAAGGAATTGCACCAAGAGCGAAACGTTTGCAAATAGAACATATTACACAGTCAGCGAGTCAATTAAGGAACGAAAACTGCTCGATACTGAAGCGAAAACCAATATTATTGCTGTTTCAGTGGTGAATTTTCGACCATGAATAAGGAACGGTAGGTAGCAAATCTACGCCATAAATTTACCCCTTTACCGAAGTAGATTTGACCCGAGAATTTCTCTTCCAGCGATAATATAAAAGTCTGTGTTTATTTGATTTGAAAAAAGGAAAGATTTTTAACTCTCGACCACAAATGCCTACGTGATCTACAAGTCTCTTGAGCTCAACAGCGTGAGTAACGCTACTTTTAACTTCCAATCACAGGTCGGTGCAATTCCTGGGTTTAACTGCAAGTCATGGTGGCCATCTTGAAATTTCAACCAATTACTTCTCATACTTTCATACGTTTCACCTGGTTTTCCTTGGGTTCGGATGCTAATCACAGGGCCTGGGTTCGAATGCCAATCACAGGGCCCCTGGCCTCTTGCGAGATACAATAAAATTGAATCTGTAGCGGTCAGCGGCTCCGACTTTCGCGAGCCGGTATGCATACACACCACACCGACATTATGATGGATGTACGTAGAAATAATAGCCAGATGGATTTTTAGAACTTGTTAGGATCTCAAATCTGACGATATTTTCATTGTTTTCTTTAAGGCAATGAATAATGAATGTTGTGTGTGTTTCAGGTATGGCTATGTCTTTTCGTCCAACGGCATCCTTTGCACCACAACAGCGCGTGCAGAGGTATGAGGTATCACTTTTGTGAGTGGGGTGCGCCTACACGTACTTGTCATTGAAGATCTTGATCCGCACGTATTGTCGATCTCTGCTGTTAGGCTTTGGGCAGATCTGTTCTGAAAATGCTGTAATTCAGAAATAGGAAATTTACTCCATAAGTATATTACTCATTTCATGTAACTTGAGCCGCTGTTAATATTTTTTCAACAAAAGGTTGTTACATAAACGCGACACTTTGACAAGTAATACTTAAACTACTGCAGGTCAAGTCAGTCACATCCGTCGTTTTCAACAGATTTAAAGCAAAGAGGTTTTATTGCCCTTCCCGTTCTCTCCCGAAATCGATAGTTTTGTTACGAGAAATTTTTAACATTATTTCTTTTTGTTGGAAATCATTTAGGGTCTCTCTTAAAATTAAGTTCTGATTCAAATAAACGGCCACCTTTATTCTGCTCCGCAAATGAAATAGATTAACATCAATCATTATGTACCAATGGAACCTGATATCAGATAGTCACAAATAGTCACAAATCGAATTTATGGAAAAAGGCATCCACTCAAGTTTTACCTGTTTCATCATGGTTTGACACTTGTTCTCTATACCTAAGTAATCTACACGCATAAACCTCTGAAAATACAAAATTATCATGCTAAAAGTATTACTTATTTTTCATCTAAACTCAACTTGTTGGCCTTGTTTTATGACCTTTTTTATGGCACTGTTGACACTCTTCATGTGGAAATCGAAGTGAATCTTGTAAAAACGTTTAGTGGAAAGGGATCCTTCACTTTAACAATTACAAATTTATCCCTTAACAAATATTTAACCGTTAAACTCCCTGAAATGATTAACAAGCAACCTCTCTTTATAATATTTCTACATTAGCCGGCACATATGCTATAAGAATACTCACACTTATCAGGTAGAATTTAAAAATACTATAGTTGCAGTCAGGCATAATAAAATTTTTTTGTTGTCACTGACTAAAAAACTTTGTGTGAGGACGTTTCGGTTAAAATACTATAACCTTCTTCAGCAATAAAATGGCTACGAAAGCAAATGAGTGCATGCTTTAAAAAGCGCCGCTTTTTTTCTGCGGCGCTTTTTTTCTGTGGCGCTTTTTAAAGCATGCACTCATTTGCTTTCGTAGCCATTTTATTGCTGAAGAAGGTTATAGTATTTAAATCGAAACGTCCTCACTCAAAGTTTTTTAGTCACAGACAACGAAAAATTTTTATCTATTATCAGGTAGAAGTTGGTATCTTGATCAAACACCAAATTCTTGTGGCTAATTCGCTGGGAAATGCGTAACAGCTAGAGGGGAGAATTCACAACCAGATCTTGAGAGTTAAAGAGTTGAGGTTCATTACCTGAGTAGCTTGAAGTGCGCGAAGACTACCAGCATCAAGAGAGACAAAGGGTTCATCGTCAGCGCTAGGCCTTCGGCATCGATTCACTTTTGGACAATTCCTTATGTTGAGAAGACAGCGACAAGCTGCAGCAATCTGCTAAAATAGATCTAGTGGTCTACAATGTTTCTTATATTGCAGCAGAATCTTGTCAAATCAGAATCAGTAAACCAGAACTTTCTGCTAACTCGAGGCTATTTACAGTTTTTGGTCATTTGCTACAAAATATCTCGAGCTTGACACTCAGATATATTGGTGTTCTACTATCGACGACAATCGATTCAAGTTGAGAAGTTAATTACTAAAAGCGCAGATTCCTGGTAGACGAGGGGGACCTTGTGAAAGAAAACGGAAAAGAACCTTTACCTCGGTATACTTCACACCACTCAGTTTAATGGTGATTTAACTCTCCGCTGACCCCAAACATTTTTTAAAGGCTAGGAAAGAAACAATTACAGTGACTGAGAAGGAAAATGACTGGCAGGTGAAAGCGTAAGGAGGTTCGGATATCGTAGTTTAAGCGGGGCTTAATAACCATACTATTGGCTTTGATAATGCCAAAGTGACAAATACAGGAAACTTGCCAATTCGGAAGACTCTGGAATCCTGACGCGCAACTAATCTTGATAAAGAGGACAATAGCGCCAGGCCGTTGCCAAACCAATATGCGACTTCTTTATGGAAGTACATTGATACTTATTTCCCGTTTTTGCAGTATTTTCACACTAGCGTGTTGGATTTATTTTCTGCTCGGCATTCTTGGCTTGAAAGGCCTTAGACTGAAAATCGAAGGTGAACATCTTAAAGGAAAAATATTTTGTCACCTGAGCACGCCTATCCAAACAAGACAGGATTTTGTTCAACGTTAAAAAATCACTTTTCTTAACGCTACCATTAAGCTAAGTTTTGGTAATAATCTGGTCAAAAAAGCTACTGGTACTTGTATATCCGGTAAGATTTAACGAGAACATGGTTAATGGCCTTAGCTGAATACCATAAGCGCTACGTAACGGATGCGTTACCAGTATCTTGCGATCGTTCAGATGGCAAACAAGGCGGTGATAGTACCTGTAGAGTAACACTTCCTTCTTTTTTGGTTCGCGCTCAAACTGTCGCCGGTTTTTTTATTATTCATGTTTTATTCTGTTCCTGGTTCGCTTTGAACACAATCTTTTTGCAACGGTTTTTCGAAACGAAGAGAAAATCGTAATTGCAGTTTTTCTCATAATCGATTCTTTATATACCTACCTTGGTTTCTCGGTCATAAGGCGCACGGTTTTTCAAGAAAATCCTGTCTTCGGGTAGAAAGTAAAGGCTTAAATTATGGTGCATCTTATAGCCAAGTATTTTTGCGCAACTAAATCTAAAGATCACAATTTTAGCAGAACTTAAAAAGACAAGAAAAGGACACTGATTATTGGTAAGGACTGTAACATGGACCAAGTCCATTGAGAATGGTATGAGCGTCAGTTAGTTCTAATGACTCGAGTACTGGGCCGATTGAAAAAACATGGTGCACGCGTCTGTAAGAATCTAGCGATTCCAGAAAAAACCACAGGCCGTAAGAAACAAGATAATGAAACCAATTCTGTCAGAACTTGGGGGACTACCCGTCGAGAAGTCTGGGTTCAAGTCCTGACTGAGTCTATCGTGTAATGTTGTTCTACGAGCAATATCCTTTATTACTATAATGCCTCTCTCTTTACCCACGAGAATAAATGAAAATCGCCAGAGGAGCTTAACAAAATGCTTTAGAGTAAACAGTGATCATAGCATCCAATCCAAGGTGACTAGCAGTACTGTTGGTCATTTCATGCCAGAGAAAGCGGAATTAGCTGTGGTGATATGGGCCACTTTACTCGAGAACAGACTTGACTATTTTTTGCCTTTTTATGAGAAATAAAACAAGTTTTACGATATTTTTTTAATACACCATTTCAATTGCAAGGCTGGCATTGGGGTAAAAGCTTTGATTAAGTTAATTCCAGGACATTATTTTCAACTGAATAATGCTCACGCGCATAACGGCTCCTTAAAAAAGAAAAAGAACCTACAACTAATTCAGTTAAAGCTCTTGCTTTGTGAACAAAACTACGATAGTTCAAACTTTCAGTCTAACAATTCTAAATGGACAAAGGTTGGGGTGGGTTGGAGTGAGGGGGTCTTAGTTTCAGACTTTTTCGAGAGTACTTTGCCCATGGTTAAAAACCTCACTGGTGATATTCCATGAAACGAGAAACATACAATACACCGCCGGAACCGAAAAGACCGAGGAGAGTGTGGTGTGGAACGCCTCATACCGCTTCCTCCCTACCAAGGAGTACTTGACCTCCTTGATAATCCAGATTGACAACAATCACATGATAATCTTCTTTGATATATCTTTCAGAAGATGAAAGTCACCCTGTGAGTTTAAAAGTTTCATACCTTTCTTTATAATCAGGTGACTAGAATCAGAAATCTCAGGTATTTTAGGAATCTTTGGTATTTAACTCAGTGCAGACATCTGTTAGCCTGCGCACAGGCATCCGGTTATATATACCTGTAATAACCGTCTGCGCGTCAGTGCACAAAAGACATTGTTGCTGAACATGGCCTAAACTGTATGATATATGCTGATGATTCCCAACTTTACATAAAGATAAACTCCTCTGACAGAATGCTGGGCATGGAAAGATTGAAATCATGTGTTAATGCAATCATGGTGTGGGCCAAGAAAAACAGATTGCAGTGCAACCCTTCAAAAACAGAAATCATTCATTTCCTCTCACGCTTCTCAAAAAAATCCTCCTTTCTGTAATATCAATATTGGAGATGATATCATTTATTTATCTAATATTGTCCGAGACCTTGGCGTCATGCTTGATTTTGTGATGAACTTACGCTCGCATATAAATTCCATCTGTAAATCGTCGTCTCTAGCAATCAGAAATATTGGTCGCGTTCGTAAATACCTCTCGACGCACCAAAATGAAAGATTGATAGACGCCTTCATCTCATCGAGACTTGATTACTGTAATAGCCTATTGTACGGTCTACCGATTTGTGACATCGAAAAATTCCAACGGATCCAAAACACAGCTGCCCGCTTGTTAGTCGGTGTTAAATCAAGAGACAATATAACACCTATACTTATGAAACTTCATTGGCTCCTGGTCACAAAACGAATTCAATTCAAGATACTGTTGATAACATACAAAGCACTAAATGACGTGGCTCCAACCTATCTTGTTGAACTTCTTAGTCGATATATTCCAGCCCGAAACCTCCGTTCATCAAATATGAATCTACTTGAGGTCCCAACAATTCGAACTAAAACGTATGGGCAAAGAGCATTCTCCTACGCTGCACCGTATTTGTGGAATCAACTACCTGAATGCATAAAAAACGCCGAATCTGTTGACTCCTATAAACGCTTATTGAAATCTTATCTTTTCAAAAATTAAGCCACCAGATTTTTTTTGATATCTTACGTTGTCAAATATATGTATAACACGTAATAAATCATTAGTTTAGATAGACTAGCGAAAATTACATGTATAGGATTTTTATTGAAAATTTGTTAATTGTAATTGTAAAGCGCATAGAGTTCAATTTTAATGCGCTATATAAGAACTTATTATTAAATTAAATTAAATTATGTGAAGACCATCTGCCAAGGATTTTGTGACCGTTGGTGATTGGTAGTTCTAACTCTACTCCCGATTGGCCAAAGGTTCTAGTTTATTGTTTCATGTCAAATTCGACATAACCTCCAACGCGTCGGGTGTTGAATTCAAGCAAGAGCTATGGGAAAAAGCGTTTTCTGAAGTCAAATGGTACTTTGAAATCGAGAGTCTTTTGCCGGAGCAAAAGCAGGCAATAGGAGGTTTTTTTAGTGCAAAAAATGTGTTCGTTAACCTGCCTACAGGATACGGAAAGTCTTTAATAAGGGAGTTTAGAATAAACGGCGACTGAACTCAGGCGAGTGCAAGAAGGAATGACAAGATTTTGCAAAAATCTAATTTGGATTTGCTCGGGAATGTTACCTGAATTGTTACATGAATTAGTGTTTACGGAGAGCTGTGTTGGATTGGGCGTATTTTGAGAATCTTTTGCACTCTGAATTGATGAGTAGTTGTTAAAATCAGGCGTTGTAATTGACCGACGAACTTGGTTCGGCGTTGAAGTCGCAACACATTGTCAACTTGAATGCGGCTCTTCTTCGACGTTGACTCGTTGTCATCGCTACATGCAGTCCTCTTACGTGCACCTTGAAGAGCTTCATTGTCTGTTTTGCCACATAGATCTTCGTTTTATCAATAGTTGAGGACAAGACTTGCAAATAAACTTCCTCTGTCCGTAAGCAATCGAGGGGCTTTCCAACTCACATTTTACATCGAAGTTAGCTTTTCCGTCGATAAGATATCTTTCAGTGTGGTGTAAGTCCTTCCGAGAACACAAAACACAAATTATTTCCGTATATAAGAGAACAATCATCGACAAAAAACTATTTGTACTCGAGTTCTAGCTAGGTGAGGGGTGAGAAACACGTGAAACGACTCCCGGTTAGCTCAATGGATAGAGCGCTGGACTGTTGTGCGGGAGGTCGAGGGTTCGAGCCCCGGCCGGACCAACACTCATGGTCTTAAATAGTTGAGAAGAATTTGCTATATTTCTATAACATCAAGAAATGGTTAGATACTCTAGTCTTCTCGGATAGGGACGAATAAATGGAGGTCACGTCTCCTGCAGGGTTGGGGTAGGAGACGTTAATTTCCCGCACACGAGATTACTGTGTGATGGATCTCCATCCCTGGGGTTTGATGGGTGGAAAGGTGAGATCGATAGACTGAAGCGGCTGCCAGAGGCGCCTGATATGCTGACGTCTGTTCTCAACCTTACACTGCACCCGTAATTCAGCCTCTGGGCTGCAAGTGGTCAGATATAAACTATATTCATATTCATATTCAAAACAAACATCATGACACCTGAGTAGACCTGGATCCGAGATATATGACCAATCAGATGGCACGTAAGAATCACAGCGCGTACTCAAATCGGCGTATACTCTCACACAAGAAATCGTGCACTTTTGCTCAGACGGAGTTTAGAATAAACGGCGGGTGAACTCAGGCTAACATCTGGTTCCTTTTCCAGTTTATCCTAATGTGACTGGTTACGATGTGCAAATAGCTTCGTTACTTGAGTTCAGATTGGTTGAACGCGAGGTTTTGTGAAGAATTTCATTTCGTCATCAAGATTAAAGGTTACAGCCTTATGGATTTTGGCAACTTTCCGTTTATGGCTGGCGCCTTAATTGTCAAACATCGTGCAAGTACAATTAAATTTCCTCTATTTATTACATTTCATACCATTTACGTCCTTTTTATAAATGAAGTACTTTTAAACCAACCATTGCTGTAGTTCTTGGATCCTTAGCTTTAAATTCTAGTGTTTACCGTGCTACATGAATTTTGAAGTCAGAAAGAGGGGGAGGGATTCAGTCATTCAAAGCATATGTTCATATGTTCCTCCCATTTTTAGGAGGGGGACTGGTTCAAAGTTTTGAATTTTAAGTTAAGTAGTGGACATGCCTCAGCGAGTTGTCGAGAATCTTTTTTACAATAGTAGAACTTGTGTCAAGCGGTCAAATCTCAAATAAAGGCCATTCCTTTTTTTTCAACTTTTCTTTCACCCACTGTGATTTTGACGCAAATTGGTACAGAATTCTAACACTTGTTTTTAAAAAGGAGATTGAAGATTCTAAGTCCCTTTTTTGTACCAAGTAACATTTTACCACTGGTCAAATATCAGAAACAGTTACCGTAATTCTTCAAATGCGCCCCTACGCTCAAATAAGCATATCTCCAGCAATCTTCAAGACTACAGTTAGCTTGTCACATGACACTCACGTGCAGATTATTCAGGACATACACGAAGATGATTGGCAGCTTGGAGTCTCTCAGCGTGGTATCCTCTCTTTTTGTCTTCGCAGGGGCTACTGTTCCTTACAAGGCAGCTTATTTTGCGCAAGATCTCGATCATTTCAACTCCGTTTAAGCCAATAAGGTTACGTTTAAGCAGCGGTATCTCTATACGGGTATTTATTGATACGGGTATTTATTAAGTTATAACTATTTCTGACATGGATGGAGCTTTGGAGGTGAAGTTAAACAGTGCTGATTAGTATGTCAGAGAGCATGGTTAAATCTTATCGCTCTCCTTTTCAAGCTTTTTGTAGTATATTTATAAAGGTTAATTTCTGTGGGATTGCATAATTCAATGCAACGAATAATCATCGGAAGTGAGCTACTACTCTCTTTCTTACTCTTAATTGTCGATTAAAATTACTTGGCCTAGCTGAATCTTAGAGATATGCGTTACCTCTGAGAATATTTTAGTAGAATTCTATAGTTAACTAATTCAAATTGGTACAAAAGTGATGGAAGTTTAAGTAATGCGTCGGTCAGTTGGAAGCTTCAATATCCCCTCCTGTTAACCTCCACGTGCATTTGAACTTTTGAAGATTGGTTCGTTCAAATCCCACCCTCCCCCTCCCCCTCCACCCATCCCACCGCCGCTTCTTTTTGGCCAGAGGTCTCTTTCTGTGATCAATTAGCAAATGGTAAACACCAAAGCGTACACTATTGAGTTATGGATGCACGTGGGAGGTTTGCTAAGCACTCAAGAAGCTAGAGACTTCTACACTTCTTTCGTGCCTAGCAACCTCCCGCGTGCATCCATAACTCAGTAGTGTACGCTGTGGTATTTACCATTTGTTAAATAGTGTACGCTGTGGTGTTTACCATTTGTTTTATAACATAACATTGATACATTGTAGCTAAAGAGTTCCCTTTTATTTAACAAATCTTACGTGACCAGAAAAAACAAGCGCGCGCAGAAAAATAGTCTTTGCATTTGCTCACGTCAGCAGCGTACACCCATGGGCAAATGGGGACGCTAAATTGACCTATCAGAGCGTGCGCTTTACTTTGGTTATGTTATAACAAATGTTGTGGAATTTAGTAAAGTCCTGTTTTAGTTTTTGTGGCTGCTGTTGGGTTTTTTCAGGAGGAGGAACCCATAAAATGCAACCTATTTCATTAGGCTCTACCTGTATTTTTAGGGTTGTGCTGTAAAGAGAGAGAAAAAATGAGAAATCCTCGAGGTGAAAAAAGGAAATAAGTATAGTTGCAACCACCCTCTCCATAGTTTACATTATATCTTTGCATGCCTTGAAGCACCAGCTTGAAAACTCCTGAACATGAGATTTACAAAAAGATATGAAATATTTTGACACATTTTCTCATAAATGAACTTGTTTTCAAGATTGCTTCATGGTCAACCCCATTTCCATACTTATTTGATATGGAGATGAATCAGACTTGACAGTGACCTATGGGGTAACTTTTTTACTGCTCAGGTCTCAACATATTTTAGTTTGATATTCCTTACATGTTGCCTGGAAATTAAAGACATCTCCGTTGTGTCTGTTCTTTCTTCTAACAAAAATTTTTATAAATGGGAAAGAGGATTGTATGCCAGCACCACAAGCCACAAGATAACTGAAGAAAGAGAGAAAGTTTATTTTCAATAAGTTCTTATCCATTAACTTAAAAATTTATTTCAATATGTATTTATGCATTTTTTGTGTCACTTGTATGAAATAAAATTCAAGAATTTTGTATGCACAAAGTACATAGTTCTGCTTCATGCAGATCTGTGAAATGTTTGGATTTAGTTTAAAATTACAAAGCCATATTCTAAACAAATTATTTCAAAATTTTAAGGTCAGTCAGTTTTTGACAATGATAGTAGTGAAATGGCAACAAGTTTAGCTCAAATTTTGTATATGAAACTTTACTTAAAGTTAGAAAGGTTAACAGAGATATACTACGCTATAAAGAATAGACACATTTATCACCTTCCAGGAACAGTTTAATACATTTGATGCATTATTGACCAAGCATGGGGTCAAGATAGCTGGATATTGGCTGAGTCCATTTTTGTGTTTTTATGGACTGAGACAGAGTCGAGGTCCATAAATACATAAGAAAGGAGGAGGCTAATCATCTGTCATGTTACCAAACAAGCTTGGTCCATAAAGGATTTATTATATGGGAAAAAGATTTCTTTTTATTATATGAATAGAGAAGTACTTGTTTATTTCGAGAGCCTGGAAAGAAAGCCAACTGTGTTTATAGCTCAATACACCCACAAGAGTTGTTTATGTTTCTTTTAAATTTGACTGTCTTCTGCTGCTTTTTGCTTCTCTATTGCCGACAATGTCCAAAAAATTATGAAACCTTGAAGGTTTGCTCCATGCAGCTCCACACAAGGCTTATCTTGTGCGAGATCAAAACAGCTAATTCAGAGCGGGCAAGATGCGCCCAACCTGCTAGCTCAGGTAGCCAATCAGAACATATGTTTCAAATTACCCACATGAAAAATAACAGATAACCAAGTTATTACTCCCAATTTTATGAGCAATTCTCTGTATTAATAATAAAATTAATTGTCTCTTCCATTTGTTGGAACATTATTGGATGAGTGTCGGCATTTTTAGACACTCATTTAACTGCATTCTAAAATCGTACCCACTTAACCCCCCCCCCCAAGGGATTATTCTTCATGCTTTCTAATCCACCGTCCCGTAGTCCACTGTCCACGCGTTTCTGGGCACTTAATCATGTGACCAAGAGAAGATGCTGCGCAACACAAACCAGACTTCTTTTAAGTTCTCGGCTGCTAGTGCCTGGAAGAAATTGCCAAGAGAGATACGTGAGCTGAAATCACTTGCACAGTTTAAGGTCAGAACTTTTACTTACGTAATGATTAAGGATAAGGCCGATCATATTTGTAAGATCAATGCTTATTTCTTCATTAGAGTTTTTCTCATTATTGTAAGCTGTTGTTTATCATGTTAATATTCTTAATAATATATTCTTATATTGCTTGTCACCGATTAATACCAGTCCATCAACCTTTGTTGACAGACTGACCATTTTTTTCTTTCAGAATAATTAAAGTTATTCTTCTTATTATTATTATAATTGTGACTACATAAAAAACATCTTTCTATAGTGATAATAGAGATCTCTAAAGCAACTTATATATTCCTGGGGTAAATATGTCTCAATTTACTTGTAACTGACGGTGGCATAAGATAAAACTCAACTGCAAGGTTACCAAAGAATTGACATTAAATATCGATTGAATATCCATAATTGTGATTAATTACTGTTTCAAAACTTATTGTCAATAACATTCTTGTTTTGTTGTGGTAGGATTCCACCATCCTTAGTGTAGCCTCTACATCACAGGAAGGCCAGGAAAACAGGACACTGAAAGTCACTCTTCTGATTAATGAGTGGAAGTCGTCAACTGATAGAGAATTGTCAACTATCAACTGAGAGCTGGCCATCCAGTTGGCTAAACACCCCAATGTGGATGTGAGTGTCTTGCTACCAAGTTGCAGCAGAGAGGACAGGAGCAGTGCTAAGAGTCACAATGTGAAGCTCATTGAGGCACAGAGAGTTCCTGGTTTAGAACCAGTTCTTTGGTTGTCATCTCCTCCTAGAAACCATACAATGGACTGTGTCATTGGTCATGGAGTCCACCTTGGTCGACTTATTACACCCATCAAGAGAAATCCAAATTACTGTCACTGCAAATGGATTCAAGTTGTTCACTCTGCTCCTGAAGAAGATGGAATGTACAGAAACATTTCAGAGGGTCAAAAAAAGCAGGAAACAGAAATCCAGCTTTGTAAGATGGCTGATCAAGTCGTCATAATTGGACCCAAGCTAGCAGAAGCTTACAAGCGTTACCTCCGTCCCAGTAAACAAGGGGAAAATGTTTTTGACCTTACTCCAAGCATTTTCTCTGAATTTTTGGAAAAAGAACAAGCCACAGAAGAAAGACAGACTTTCTATGTTCTTGTAATTGGAAGTGGTGACAGCTGTGAAGATTTCACAGTCAAGGGGTACGATATAGCTGCTAAAGCAATGGCTGAGTTGAAAGATGAATCCTACAAACTCAGGTTTGTTTGTGCACCTGGAGGAAAAGTAGATAAAATCGCAGAAAATTTGCTCCACCATGGTGTTAGTCGGAATCAGCTACTTGTTCGCAGCTTTAATGATAGCAGAGAAGTACTAGCCAACTTATTTTGTGAAGTGGATCTTGCAATAATGCCATCCAGGACTGACGGTTTTGGAATAACAGCATTAGAAGCCATATCTGCCGGTCTACCCATACTTGTCAGTTGTAATTCAGGACTTGGGGAAGCTTTGAAGAAAGTTTCATTAGGCTCCCAGTGTGTGGTAGACTCTGAAGATCCCAAAGACTGGGCCAAGGAAATCAAGCGTGTACGTCAGAAAGAGAGGGAAGTGCGACTTTCAGAGTCAAGGTCTCTTCGTAAAAAGTACATGAAGAAGTACAGCTGGGAGAAAGCTTGTAAAAGACTTGTAAACAGGATGTACGAACTCAAATTTGGTAAGCTAGTCTCCTATAATTTTTTAAAACTTTAATTTAGCTCATGTGGTGTCTTGATTTCTTTGGTGAAGAAAAAAAGAATTAGACATAATAGCAAAAGTGCAGTCTTTAATAATCACATGGTAGCAATTAAAACTAAAAAATAGATTTAGTCCTATCCTCAGGCGTGGTAAATATGATTAGAAATTAATTTGTGATGAAGCATTATTTTTTTTGTCGCCTCTCAAGGTTTATCATAAAGTGGAACAGTTTTTCCAATCAGTGATAAGAGGCCAACCCCCTTTGTTGCAGCTGATCAGCCTGCTAAACGACTCGGAGAAGAATTGATTCACTCAACTCGTCATGAACTTCAAGGTAATATCAGTATAAAATGATGTCAATTAAATCAATTTATTTCAAATTGGTTTCCAAAATTGCAAAGATTACCAGTAGTTTAAAATTTTTTATGCCACAGCCATGCACTTGTCAATCAGCTGTTGCAAATTGAGTTAACCTAGAGGAGTCTTCTGAAATCGTTCAATTTGCCTTTTGTAGGTGCAGAAGGCCCCTCTGTTGGCCACTTGCCACAGTCATCCATGGAATATGAACAGTTTTCTCTTTCCAGAGTTGCTGCATCTCAAAACAAACCCATTGATCAAAGAAGTTTCACTCAGAGTGAGTACCAAGTACAACAAATGAATTGTATGTTATTTAGGATACTTTATAGAAAGTTGAAAATCGTAGTAAAAGCAAAAGTATAGTAAATTGTAGTAAACATTTTGTAGAAGCTTATGTTTTAAGTATTTCTGTTAAATTAAATTTTGTGATCAGTGCCATCTAGAGGCATAGGACAAATTATAATCATAAGTAGCTTTGACTTTTATCCTTTCCTCTACATCAAACTTTCATTTTTCAAGAATGTTTCATTGTCAAAAAATGTACTGGAATTTAAAAGGCTAAAAAAAAAAAAGTAAAATCGTCATGTTTGATATCTAATTCATGTCAGGCCTGAACAGATATCCACCCTCCAAACATTGTCAGAGTCCATTTGCTGGAGCCAGTTTAACATATTGTGCAGGACCTGAACATCAAAGAAGTCATCCTCAAGGTGAGATGGGAACATATTAACTAGGAATTGGCAGCTACTACATATGAGAAGCTTGTTGCCAGAGGGGCTAGTTGAGAATGTTGCTTGAGTGCCTATCTATTGTGCTATGTGTTTTGACTGGGCTCTGCAGTCCTAGTTAACTGTGATTCTTTACTGGGTCAATTTTTTTTTCATGGCCTGTCACCAAAACATTTGGATGTGTTTCACAATAACACTTGGAGATTTGAGATGCACACCAGGTAAAATTATAAGGACTACATGTGATTAATTTTTACTTTTCATTACATTGCAGGTGGCCTGAGTGTTGGTCTGGCCGGGGCTCGAACCCTCGACCTCCCGCACAACAGTCCAGCGCTCTATCCATTGAGCTAACCGGGAGGCGGTCAAAATATCATAGTAAATGCAATGTTTGTAAACAAGTTTACTTTGTCAAGGTACTCCTGGACCACAATCTGCTCATGAGATGGGATTCTGTCTCCATTTCGTACCAGAGATATCCTAAAATTTGGAGAGAGATGTATTAATTATCAGATACCACAATTTACAGTACCAATTAAAAGAAACTAAGTTACATAGTTATGATAACATCTTTAATTTTCACTCAAATTGAGGCAAAAGGAAGCTTTTATATGTACATGTAACGGAAGGTTTCACATGCCATTGATTAGTGGAATGACAGATTGGATCTAGACATAATTCAAAATGTCATATTGCACAGAGCCCAGTTGTTTTTAGGCCAATTAATGTTATTCCAGGGTTACATTTTAATTCTTTGTTCCTGATTCCATCTGGTCATTTGAAAGCTTTTTTCATACGATTCTCTTCATTCTTTTTTAGGCATACAATCATCACATTGAGGGCAAAGAAAAGCCTAATATTAAACTTTCTTTTAGAGCTTACATATCTTAATTCAGATTTCACACTAAAGCTTGGGTTATCTTAGCCCTGCTAACCTTAAATGTTAAATTTTAATTTGGGTTTCTTTATTCGTATGGATGAGCTTTTCCAGGATAGGTTAATTACTCTCTTCTTTTTACAACATCCAGTGATCAAATGATAAACAAATTAAAATAATTATTCTGAATTTTTTTTAAAAGCTTTCAGATCTATAAAATCATATTTCACACTAACCCTGTAGGTATGTTAACCTAGCTTTGTTCATGAAAGTTGCAGTGACTTTTGTACTAATATATAAATTCATTATTTGTTGCATTATTTATAGCCTTTTTCCTTGAGGGATTCAAGTTTGATCTTAGAGTATATGTTTTAGTAACATCATGTGATCCACTGAGGATATTTTTGTATCATGATGGACTTGTAAGTGAATTTTTGTTATCATATGATTATTTGAACATTTCAGTAGTAGCCATCTGCCATACAATTCATGTAAAAATAATTCATAAAGAAAAGGAAGGGCTTTACATTTCAAACACAGCTTTCCTGTTTTGTAATGAATACCAAACCGTTGTAATGTACTACAACTGTAATGATAAATGGTGCTGAAACCTCCCTTTTCCACTTGAATTTGACTCTCCTACAGTCTCCCAAAACTTTTAGGCCAGCTAAATATCCTTGTGTATTTTTTAGAGGATATTGTTTATATATCATGAAGTGATTGGGTTTTTTTTTCCCATAAACCTTTAATCATGAATATGATTGTATTTCCAGGTTCGCATGGGAACTGAAGTGTACGAAAGCCCTTCAGATGAAAACCTGGTGAGAATGTTTGTAAATGCCAGTGAAAATCAACCATAGGAACACCATCGACTCAGAAACCAGAAACGCTGATAACCTCATTGCCTTTAATAAATTAATTGTTAAGATTTTTTCTTAGCGTTATATTTTTCTATTTTGCAAATACCTTTGTTGAATTTTACAATCTTTTATATAATATGATGTTATTAGATCTCCTCATCATTTAATTAATATTTTTTTTGACATTTAGTTAGGACTTCCCTGAAAATCATGTTTGTGTGAGTGGAGCATCCTCATTAAAGATCATTAAACAACAACAACAACAGTCATCCTTTTAGAGACTTAAGAGAGCAACATTATATTATTGGAAGCCCATTCAAGGAAATAAAATTATGGTATCTAAATGTCTATTATGTTCTACATTTGTATTGATCTGGGTTTTGTTTATCTTTTAGGATGAACTTTTTATGCATCTAACTAACTATTCAATAAATAAACACAATGAGAACTTTGACCGAGATGACAGTGATGACAGTGGAAGTAAGAGGTACATTATACTGAATATAGCAGCTGATTTCCCTGCATTTTTTTCCTAGTTTGGCTTTCTTTTCAATATTTTTTTTATAAGTATTTTTGTAGATATTCCCATTTTAATATTTTGAAAGAACTGTTAACAACAATTGATTTTCTTCATTCTTTTTAAGGCATTCAATCATCACATTGAGGGCAAAAAAATGCCTAATATTGAACTTTCTTTGAGAGCTTACAGATATTAATTCAGATTTCACACTTAAAGCTTGGGTTATCTTAGCCCTGCATTGAATAATAAATGCAACATGTTCTTTTTGTGATAATTTACGAGAACTTTGTCTGAAAGTTGAGAAAAAAAAGCTTATGCATATGGTTTTTATTTATGATGAATATAATGGAGATGATGGTAAAATTCAAAATTTAAAATTTTTTGTCAATTACTTACCCATTTCCCATAGCTCTGTTTGCTGGTTTAACAATGAAAGTTTTGTGTTTCTTTCTTTTTTTCAGTTCTCTACAATAGCCTTGAAATGCAGCATATCTGATACAGAAAAGATGGGCAGCAAGCTAAGGAATTAGTTCTTCACATTATCATAATTGCATTGATGTGGTGACGTAAGAAAAAAAAATCGATCATTGTAATTTTCTTTTGATCTGTTTCCTGAATTATTATTACAGTAACTACACTTTTATTTGATTCAATTGTTTAATAGTCAACCTGCACAAATACACATACTGTTGTGATCTGTAAAATTTAAAGAGTGCGTACCGGCCAGTACAGTATTTAACTATGTGATCATTACCTCCGACTGTTACATAATTTTTTAGACGTATAAACTAAAATCAGAGTATTTCTCCGATTAGAAGTTTCATATTCTTCAGGGCTCGACACTAACTTTTCAACTTACCAGCCAAGTGGCTATAGTGACAACTTAGATGTTACAACAATTTCTGTTTAATGTTTACTAGCCAAACTGGCTAGTGGAAATCAAAAACCATGACTGCATGGCCAAAACTGAATTTCTACTAGTCTGTGGCTAAGCTGGCTTAAACACGAAGGCGCGCTATATAAGGAAGTCTTCCCTGGGAAGACCTAGGCTCATTTGTCACTCATTTGTGTGCGGGTCAAATTTAAATGCTGGTAGACGAACAAAAGGAGTTAATGAGATATCTATTGTTTACTTCCACCAGCATATGGTGGCATGAGGTAACATGCGAACCACCTACTTCGATCTCAAATTTACCGCCACAAAATAATAAAGACAGTTTATATTGGAGAAAGGAAATACAAATCTCAAAAATTCTTGTATTGTGATGAAGACATAAAACAATTTTGAGGAATGCACCCAATGTTCACTGCATGCTTTGGAGTAGCTGTAGCTCAAGCTGACTTGACTCTAAGAGTTCTACATCACACGACGGTTGATTGACAAATGGTCCGGTGGGACCTAAGGCTCCTTTAATAGCGTGCCTTCATGTTTAACCATCAGTGTCAAGCCCTGCTTACCATACTATAACCACTAAATATCAGTTTCCACTTATATTGAGGGCCATGTGTTTGTCACTTTACTAATTACTGTTTAATTTGACCCTGATCCTTAAAAATAGTCTACTTTAAACTACTGCTCTTACAACTACTACTATACTACAGTGTACACCAACCAAAGTCCCTGCATGGCTACAGTTTCTAGAGATATAATTCATTGTTAACTTGGATTGTGAGCATAGATTTCAAAGTTTCTATCATTTATGCTTGCTGTACAATTCACAATGATCAAAGTATGTACAGTGCATAAATTCTGATTATGCAATCACCACAGCTACAACTATTACATCTTGTAACTGTAACAATAATATCAAACTGCTTATATCCCACAATATATTGGTTGATAAAGGATACTCTGCGGGGAGAACCCAAGTCTGTGGAATGAAACTGTATTCCTCTGGGTGAGCTCTTTGCATTCTGGGATTTCAAGAGAAGGTGTTGAAATATGACAATTATTGTATTACTACGACCAAATATTTATTACGTTATTTGCAAACTTAAATACATGAATATCAATTAGCTCAGAACTGTTTAGAAGGGGTTTCATCGTTGATTGAAAGAATAAACTTTTCATGGCACCCATTCAACAAAGCATATTTGACATTCCCTAGGTAACCCGAGGTCTGAGAATTCTCTGCCAACTGTGCAGAATTTTCCTGGCAAATTTTTGGTGACCTTATTAGCCATGTAATATTTTTTTAATTCAGAAGTGAATACAATGCTGTTATTTCCTGTTGCTTCTCCTACTACTATTAGGACAAACCACAAACCAATCATATGTATTTAGCCTCAAAGAAAGAATGCGAAAAGTACATGCATAATATGGGTGTCACATGAGATACAATAAATCAATACATTGTAAATCATATTTACTTAATTTATATTCACAAGTAATTACAGTGTAACTTCAGTTTCAATCTACAAGTTTTAAAAATACATAATATTGCTATACATTTATAACACTTACTTAAATCACTTACTTTGCCATATTCCGAGCTAGGTTATCCTTTCTGCAAATCTCACCCATACTTGGAAAATGGTTGATTTTCTTTATAATAGTGAAAACAGGGTAGATAGAGTAAAATTATTCATTATCATTAAAGAAGTACTTAAACATTTACAAGATACTGGCGTTTCCTTGGAAGTTTCTTCTTGATAGAATTGTTTACTATTTGCTTGGGAACATGGTTTGTTCGAACCCGTACCATGCTTCTAGTCTGTTCTAAATTTTCTTCTTCACACTCGTCGGCCAAAGATGCTGCATACTCACTTTCCCTTCCTTGATTTTTACTAAACTCAACAGCAGTGCTTAAATCAAGCAACTTAAGGTTGTCTGTGGTCATGGCAGACCTACTTTCATCGAAACCATGACTGCAGTCTTCCGTGGTTACAGAACTCAAAGATGTTCGAGACGACAGTGGAATCTCCATAGCCAAATCGTCTTTGCTCGTGATGATAACGAAATTCTTCCTTCCCCCTCATTATGAACACATTGCAAGGCAGAAATCATAAACACTAATGTCTCCTGGAAAGTGATTTTGATCGCAGACGAGAATTGTGTGCTTGTATGTAAAGCTTTTGTGTCGGTGAATTTTCAACACAGGTGTACCGTGACAGAATTACCATAGCAACATCTGGTAACGCATGTAACGATCATGGAAAAGAAGAGGCGGAAACACTTAGAATCGTCTCATTCTAAGCGTAGAATTTGCCAAGCATTGTTTTTTTGAAATATGATATTCAATTATTTCAAAATTAATAAAGAAAAATAAAGAACAATTACGATTAATCAATTCAAAAATACTTTTCAAAACAGCTTTTTTCCCAAGTAAAACTAACGTACAACTTCCATATTTGGGGCAAGTAATTCATGGCAGTCTCCATATAGACTCCCTGTTACCCAGTCTCCATATAGACTCCCTGTTACCCATTCTCCATACAGGGTACACAGGGGACACACGTGTACAGGGTACACAGGGGACACACGTGTGTCCCCTGTGTACCATACGTGTACCCTCTGTACCCGTGTGTACCCTGTGTACACGTGTGTCCCCTGTGTACCCTGTACACAGGGTACACAGGGTACACGTATGGTACACAGGGTACACAGGGTACACGTGTGTCCCCTGTACACAGGGTACACAGGGTACACACGGGTACACAGGGTACAGAGGGTACACACGGGTACACAGGGTACACACGGGTACACAGGGTACACGTGTGGTACACAGGGTACACACGGGTACAAAGGGTACACAGGGTACACAGGGTACAAACGGGTATATAGGGTACACAGGGTACAGCTACAGAGGGTACACACGGGTACACACGGGTACACAGGGTACACGCGCGTACACAAGGTACACAGGGTACAAAGGGTACACAGGGTACACGTATGGTACACAGGGTACACAGGGTACACGTGTGTCCCCTGTGTACCCTGTACACAGGGTACACACGGGTACACAGGGTACACACGGGTACATAGGGTACACAGGGTACACGTGTGGTACACAGGGTACACAGGGTACACACGGGTACACAGGGTACATAGGGTACACAGGGTACAAACGGGTATATAGGGTACACAGGGTACACAGGGTACACGCGCGTACACAAGGTACACAGGGTACACACGGGTACACAGGGTACACGTATGGTACACAGGGTACACAAGGTACACGTGTGTCCCCTGTACACAGGGTACACACGGGTACACAGGGTACACACGGGTACACAGGGTACACAGGGTACACAGGGTACACAGGGTACACGCGGGTACACGGGGTACACAGGGTACACGTGTGGTACACAGGGTACACAGGGTACAAACGGGTATGTAGGGTACAAGGGTACACACGGGTACAAGGGTACACAGGATACACAGGGTACACAGGGTACACGCGCGTACACAAGGTACACAGGGTACACACGGGCACACAGGGTACACGTGTGGTACACAGGGTACACAGGGTACACACGGGTACACAGGGTACATAGGGTACACAAGGTACAAACGGGTATATAGGGTACACAGGGTACACAGGGTACACACAGGTACACACGGGTACACAGGGTACACGCGCGTACACAAGGTAGACAGGGTACACACGGGTACACAGGGTACACGTATGGTACACAGGGTACACAGGGTACACGTGTGTCCCCTGTGTACCCTGTACACAGGGTACACACGGGTACACAGGGTACACAGGGTACACACGGGTACACAGGGTACACACGGGTACACGGGGTACACAGGGTACACAGGGTACACGTGTGGTACAGGGTACACACGGGTACACAGGGTACAAACGGGTATATAGGGTACACAGGGTACACACGGGTACACAGGGTACAAGGGTACACAGGATACACAGGGTACACAGGGTACACGCGCGTACACAAGGTACACAGGGTACACACGGGTACACAGGATACACGTGTGGTACACAGGGTACACACGGGTACACAGGGTACATAGGGTACACAGGGTACACAGGGTACACAGGGTACAGGCGCGTACACAAGGTACACAGGGTACACACGGGTACACAGGGTACACAGAGTACACGCGCGTACACAAGGTACACAAGGTACACACGGGTACACGCGCGTACACAAGGTACACAGGGTACACACGGGTACACGCGCGTACACAAGGTACACAGGGTACACGTATGGTACACAAGGTACACAGGGTACACACGGGTACACAGGGTACACGCGCGTACACAAGGTACACAGGGTACACAGGGTACCCTGTGCACGGGTACACGTATGGTACACGTATGGTACACGTATGGTACACGTATGGTACACGTATGGTACACGTATGGTACACGTATGGTACACAGGGTACACGTATGGTACACAGGGTACACACGGGTACCCAGGGTACACAGGGTACACGCGCGTACACAAGGTACACAGGGTACACACGGGTACACGTATGGTACACGTATGGTACACGTATGGTACACAGGTTACACAGGGTACACAGGGTACCCTGTGTACCCGTGTGTACCTTGTGTACGCGCGTGTAACCTGTGTACCATACGTGTACCCTGTGTACCCGTGTGTACCCGTGTGTACCTTGTGTATGCGCGTGTACCCTGTGTACCCTGTGTACACGGGTACACAGGGTACACACGGGTACACAGGGTACACGTGTGGTACACAGGGTACACAGGGTACATAGGGTACACAGGGTACAAACAGGTATATAGGGTACACAGGGTACACACGGGTACACAGGGTACACAGGGTACACAGGGTACAAACGGGTATATAGGGTACACAGGGTACACACTCTTGATATTGTTGTCCGTCTTTCGCGTCGGATTTGTTGCATTGTTACAGGGTACACACTCTTGATATTGTTGTCCGTCTTTCGCGTCGGATTTGTTGCATTGTTCCACCGGTTATATTATAAAAAAAATTGGTTCATGGTTTATGCTATGCACTATCGAATTAGGGAGCACTTCGAAAGCTTGGAGAACACTTCGAGGGACCTGAGTTTTCGGTGTCTGAGTTTTCGTGACACCCAGCGAGCTTGCCATGAATTCTAGTAGTTGCCTCAAACATAAATAAAACACTTGCGATATGTGAGCATGACTCAGCCAGTCCAGCTTTGCATCCCAAGCAATGGGCTGACAAAATAGTCCCATCGTTTTCGGAAATGACCCAAATGTTCACTAAAGGATCATTCATATGCTGTGAATGCCAAACTCGCGCTCTCACGGCATACTTGCCGGCGATTACTTTGCCTACAACTGAGGTTACAAATCCCGACACCATTTGATTAAACGCCTCTAGACTCTTGAACGCCTTGAACTGCTTCTTGGTGTAGAAGCTGGTCTCAAGAACGAGGTAACTCAGCAAGTCCGACGCTTCCTCAGGAGGCAAGCATTTTGGACTGAACTTCTCGGCTGGTATGCTTGCAGGGTCAACCCCAATGACCGAGATCTTTTGCAAACATCTTTCCTTCCAACTCTCTAAGCTTTCGGCATACTCAGAGAGCACTGGGATACCTTAAGATGAATGCCGGATACTTTTATCGCTTTTTTCTGTCTGGATATTCATGTAGTTGGCGAAATAATACGGCGATAAGAGAGAGGGCTTCACTATAGAAATCGACTAATTATTCATAAATTTGACACCCGAGGGACACCAACATGGCGGACACTAACTTCAGCAAAGCTTGTGACGTCACCTGAAACCCAACCATATGGAGACTGCTGTGAATTACTTGCCATATTTGGAAATAGGCGAGCCCCCCACCCAAATTGCATTGCAATCACATTTCAGCCCCGCGTTACTATAGCACTCGATTCCTTAGTGAAGTTTATAAATCTCTGCTCAAAGATGGGATGAACACACATACTGCCAGTCTGTAGTATCCTCATGTCCTTAACGATTGTCTCCTATGTGACCAGAGGGTCTTTTCCAAAGGTAAGCCGAATGTCGGAATGTAGCGTTCCGTGTTTAAAAATGAAGTTCTAGATTAGTTATGACTTTAAAACTACTAAATAAACGTACTTTCCGATAGCCAAAGAAACGTGCGGTAAACGTAAAAGTTTTCATTGAAGGTAGTAACGTAGGTGATTATTTTTACTTAATGTCGACCGATGTTAAAATACCCCTTGAATTCGGAAGGCCAACGATCATTCAAGGCGGAATTCGAGAATCATTTACCCATGAAAGATGTGGCTGGCTACAGTTCGGTACTCCGCATGGTCTGCTTCCGTTTTCATCAGATACGTTGACAGACCTTGAATTAGGTCGATCGAATAGTCTTCGAACTCCAGAGCTACAACAAATTTTGACCTTATAATCATAACCCCTACCTGCTGCTGACAAGTATCATGCGTGGCTTCCATGGCTTCCATACAATATACCTGAACGGCGTAATGCAAATCCAGTGTGCAGTGGTTGCATTCTGTATGTACACAACATTGATGCTGTTAAGATGATCTCCTAGTTTGAAATATGTCGTTTGCTTTTGTTTGCCAGATAACGAGTTAGTTTGAGGACTCAAAATCAAAGTTACTGCGAAGGCTTCCTGTGATGTCTAGGCTACAAAAGGTACGTTAGCATACTTTGGCGTGATGATTGAAATTGCACAGTATCAAAGAGACGTAAGTGTAAGTGTATACACTGAGTTCTTCCAACTTGTCTCTTTTATGTTTTATATTTCGCTTTTCCTGCCTTGTATTGGGCAACAAGCACTACAATTAGCTACCAAAGTAAGTACTCGTATGTTGCTTTTAATTTGTGCAATTAATGCAGGACTGCCCAACTTGCACTTCCATGTATTTTAGACAACTCTCATGGAAGTAAATCCTTGTTTGCAGTAATACTAAAAATAAAAAAGAATTCACATATTGATCAGTACCCTAGAGTTAAATTTTTTAACGATAAAGAAATTTCAGTGGTTGACCATCACTTAAGTTGAAAACTTACGTCTTGACCTGATGCGAAATGATTGTGCGTCGTCACTGGAATGTATTTCTATTCAATTTATCATCTTCATAGTGTTGTCAGAAACAAACAGTGCTTTAGTTATAAAGATTTCTTAACTTTATAGCCTATTTACAGTCTGCAAATCTCATCTTTCAAGTAATTGACAGAAACAGACTGCTTTTGTAAGAAAGAATTATCAACCTTTAATAACAATGATAATAATCAAACAACAACAAACATATGAAACATATGTATGAACTGCGGTTATGAAACGTATATGTGCACGATCCTTCGCAGTAAAGCACTATTTGAGCAATAGTGAAAATCAGACCTGAAAAAAATTTCAGGCCTGTATGGGATTCGAACCACTGACCTCTGCGACACTAGTGCAGCGCTCTACCAATTGAGCTAACAAGCCAACTGGGAGCAGGCCATCAAATTAATTCGACATAAACCCGTAGATGATAAATCAAACAACAACAAACATATGAAACATATGTATGAACTGCGGTTATGAAACGTATATGTGCACGATCCTTCGCAGGCCTGAAATTTTTTTCAGGTCTGATTTTCACTATTGCTCAAATAGTGCTTTACTGCGAAGGATCGTGCACATATACGTTTCATAACCGCAGTTCATACATATGTTTCATATGTTCGTTGTTGTTTGATTTATCATCTACGGGTTTATGTCGAATTAATTTGATGGCCTGCTCCCAGTTGGCTTGTTAGCTCAATTGGTAGAGCGCTGCACTAGTATCGCAGAGGTCAGTGGTTCGAATCCCATACAGGCCTGAATTTTTTTTCAGGTCTGATTTTCACTATTGCTCAAATAGTGCTTTACTGCGAAAGATCGTGCACGTATACGAATGATAATAGTAAATTAATATAATAATGGTTTATGAACAGATCCACCAGGTGGCTCTTCCCTGTTAAGATACATCAGTTACTATTAAAATAAATCAAATTGAGTTATCCATTACACAATATACAATTAAAAGTAGAAGTAGGATTAACAGAATAGAAATTACAGTAAAACTAACTAATCACTCTGTACTCTATTACATAAAAAATTCCTTGAAAGTCTTAAAGAAGTTCTGTAATCTTTACAGTTTCTAACAGATTCTGGTAAATTGTCAAATAGCTTTGTTGTGTTATCTTGGAAAGTGCTGTTTTCGTTCCGGACCACAATCTAATTGAATTGCTTGAGCGCAGTTCCTTGTGGCATTCCCATTTTATGTTTTTAAGATAATCTGGCCGAGTCTCAGTGTTATGCAAAGCTTTAAAGAATGATTTCAGGAGGTTTAAATATCTTCTCTTATTGATTGGAAGCCATCCAATTTTAAGAACATCCTGAAAGTTCTTAACATAGTGTCCAAAAGAGGCTGCAAATGGTATGGTAGTGTTTTAAAGTCTTCAATAAAAGAAGATTCATCAAAGTTCTTCAAATTTCTTATGAATTTGTGCCTTATTTGGAATCTGGTAACTTTGATGTTAATAGCTGTATAGACAGCGTCATGATTTCTGACTAAAGGACATGGAAGAGCATCTGTGTGCAAAATACGTTGTGGAAGGTTGGAGATTGTATGATTGATAAGTGTGTTCATCTTGTCTGTGTAACCTCTTAGCCTATTCACATTCTGTAAATGCGATCTTTCAAGCATTTGTTTTTTCTTTTGACTTGACTTATTATTTCAGGCAACCTGACCATAATCGATGGCAACATGACTTTCAGGTGTCATGACTTTTGGACAACTTGACTGGTTACCCTGTAAAGAAATATAAATCTGCATTTTCCCAACATTTGGGTCTCTGTTTCTCTGTGTTTACTGGTCAGAGTGTAGAATAAATTATCTCAACATTTCCTCTGTTCCACATGTATGCTCATGAACTATCAAAAGGAATCAAGCTTGCAAAGCCCTTTTGATACCCATTTATAATGATAAATTTAGTATTAGCAATGAATTATCCCTAAGAATTGGTAAGAAGAGCATATAGTGTAAGTGTTCTAGTGAGCACCATTTGTTTGGGTAGAGACTGATGTAACTGACATAGAGTGACTATTTTATCCCTTATCTAAATGGGAGGACTAAATCTACAAAAACCAGCCATCTTGTTTTCTTTTTGTAATCAAAACTTTGTTTCCAGGCTGTTTGCTGTGCAGGTTTTAGTTTGGGCTTGTAATAAAAACCAAAAATCCGAATTGTCTCAATCCAAAATTGGATTGGTTAAAAGTAACACAACCCTTAATCAGTTTAAAATTATTTTGAATGAGGGTTGTCAGTAGTGAATGTTTAAACTGACTGGGTGGTTTAATTGAATTATGCTTGCATAAATGTTACGAGCATGGCATGTTGCAAAGGAACATGCCTTTATGGAGAGGTCCAGGGCATGCTCCCCTGAGAAAATTTGACATTTTAAACTCTCTTGAGATATGACTTGGGGAACATTTGAAAACCTCTTTTTAGCCAGACATCGATGTTAAAATCAGTTCTAAAATACTTATTTTTTGTCTTTGATCACAATTCACAAAGTAATCAGTATAAAATCACCTGGTTCCAGTTGTTCAAAGTCTGATTAGCACTACATGTAACCCAGGGTTAAATTTTAATCCTGGTTTATATATTTCTCTGTTCAAAGACCATTTTCGGATAATTTTCCCAATTCTTTATAGAGCACTTAATCATCAAATTGTAGACAAATAGAATTAAACTGAATTTTCTTTTAAAGCTTTTAGATCTGAAACCGATTTTCACACTAACCCACCTTTAAACAACCCTGTTGAATTTAAAATGTCGTCTTATATCCTACAGTCCTTGTGATTTATCTTTATTCACACTTAATACTTTACAAAACTTCCTTTTAGGGATCATCCTTTCTTGGTGTAGCCTCTACATCACAGGAAAGCTCAAGTTTGAGGGCAAGCGAAGTGCTTAGAGTTACTCTATTGGGTAGTGAATGGAGGTCATCAAAAGGAGGCTTGTCAACCATCAACAGGGAGCTTGCAATTCAGTTGGCAAAACATCCCAATGTTGATGTCAGTGTGTATCTTCCAAGATGTAGTGAGGAGGACAGGAGAGCTGCCAGGAGCCATAATGTTCACCTGATTGAAGCCCAAGAATTGCCTGGTCATGATCAGCCAATTGATTGGTTGGTTTCTTTACCTAAAGGCCATCATCCACACTGCGTCATAGGACATGGGGTCCCTCTGGGTCGACAGGTACAAGTCATTCAAAAGCAGCAACCTTGCAAGTGGATCCAGGTTGTTCACACAGCTCCAGAAGAACTTGGAATGTTCAAAAGTTATGAGGAAGCCATTTTCAGAGGTGAGAAGAAACATCGTGCAGAAGTAAAACTTTGTGAATTGGCTGATGAGGTTGTTGCAATTGGACCAAAGCTGGCAGATGCTTACTCTCGCTACCTTCGCTCCAGTAAGAAAGATCAGCAAGTTTTTAATCTCACCCCAAGTATTTTTACTGAGTTTTCTCATGTTGAACAGGCCTCAAAAGAAGGGAAGAACTTTTGTGTTCTACTTTTTGGGCGTGGTGACCATGAAGATTTCGAGCTAAAAGGATATGATATCGCAGTGAAAGCAATCGCTCAATTGGAAGACAAGTCATACCAGCTGAAGTTTGTTGGTGCACCAAAAGGAAAAGAGGAAGAAGTGAAAAACAAGTTGCTTGCATTTGACATTCCCCCTAGTCAACTAACAGTGCGCTGCTTCAAAGAAGATCGAGAACAGCTTGGCAGTTTATTCTGCGAGGCTGATCTGGCAATCATGCCTTCAAGAACTGAAGGTTTTGGTTTGACTGGGCTGGAAGCCTTATCTGCTGGTCTACCTATTCTTGTAAGTGGTAACTCTGGACTTGGAGAAGTGCTGAAGGAGGTTCCTTCTGGTTACTCTCATGTAGTTGAATCAGAAGATCCTAAAGAATGGGCCAATGCCATCAGAATTGTCCGTCAGAAAAGAAGGGAGTTGCGACTTGAGGAAGCCACTCTTCTTCAAGAAAAGTATGCAACGAAGTACAGCTGGCAGCAGCAGTGCAAAGATCTTGTTAAGAAAATGGTGCATGGTGTCTTTGGTAAGAACTATCCTATTCTTATATCTCTTATTTTTATTTTCTTATCAGACAAGTGTACAATTAATGCAGTCACAACTGCTTTTATCAAAAAGCTGTTTGAGCTGCTCATAGCTATAGGGTGGCTAAACATGTAAATGGTTTCATTGAATTTAAGCTCTAATTGTTTCTTCCATTGATATCACCAAATTTTTCCTTTATAATGGTGTTGAAACAGTTCTTGATACATTGATGGCAATTCAGTGATACAGGATTGGTGTTGTTGGACTTGTTAAAGAGTTACAACCATTAAGATAAAGCAATAAATGAGGGTTTCTAGAAGCATAAAAGGTTGTAGTCTTACTTTAGTAATCTTTATTTTGAGAAAAATCGTTACTATCTTTTGAGAAATTATTTGACTACAGAAAAAGTCTTAAACAACAGTTTATCAAAGAGTTAGTGTTTGAAAAAAATGAAACCATTTTGACCCAGTTCCACTGCCTTGTGCTTCAGTTATCAGTTGACCAAAACTTATATAACTAGTATTGGATGAGGCATGTCGTTAGTTTTCAAGCATGTATGTAGACCGCATGCTCATGTTTTTCACTCTTAAATTTCTTGTAATTTCCTTTCCATTTGGTGGATACATTTAGGTGATCCTGGTACTTGCAAGGCCCTGGAAGTGGACAATAATTCATTACCTTCTCATGCAGTTTCTAACAGCAGAAACTCCTCAGCTACTGTAACAGTTCACCATGAAGGTAGGCAACTGCATCTTTCTTCATAGTTTACATGATTGTATTTTCGGACAATTATAAAAAAAAATGGGCTGTGTGAAACAGACACCATAATATATACAAGCTAATAAGGGGGAAGGGTTAACATTTTTCTTTCAGATGGCTCTAAATCATAGTGGACATTCACCCTTTTTTGGCCTGAATTTCTTAATTTTACAAGACTATATTATGAGTTGGATATGCTCTTTTGTGAGTTTTGGTATTGAACAAGGAATGTTTCTATATGTCCAGTAGTGAACATTCATACATTGGAAGACTTCTTTATCACCTGCAGAACTTGTTGATGAGAAATTTACCTGTACTTGTAGATCATGGAAATAAGCTTTTATGTTGGCTAGGGATAATTCATGATTCGTAATAGCTGCATTACATGCTGTTAGTCAAATGTTATTATAATATTGCAAAATAGTTTGTCATTGAGTGACCTAAAGAGAATTATTCATCTCAACAGAAAACAGCAGGGAAAAAAAAAGTTACTCTATAATGTATACCTGGGTAATGGGAGTGGTTAAACTTTTCTTTTTAAGATGCCGTAGTAAACAAGTCTAGCCAAGCTTCAAATGAAGAGGTTACGTGGAGTTCGTCCTCTGTTGCCAATCAATCTGTGAAACACCTTCAAGGTAAATTTCATTTTAAATCATACAACATATTTGGTTGGAAATCCAGGGCTTTTTCAAAAATTTTCCCCATTTTTTTTCTATCATGGTGCGATTGATGTAAGTACAACAGCAAAGTGTTCATGTGTACTTCAGGTCATTGCCTAAGATGTACTCTTGTTTGTGTGATCATTTACTGTACATTTACCATCTGCTTGTAAATCCTGTTGGAAATATTGATAGTCATTACCAAATCAGGTTAAAGAGATTCTTGATTTATTTTACACTTACAATTACTGATACCGGTACTAGTATGATAAGGAAAAATGCAGTTTCCTCCTCAATTTATCAGTAAATAATTAGTAGCTGAAGGTAGAAAAGGCCAGATCAGATTTCTTAATATTGCTTGTAGCATGCCACTGTTTTTCAAAGCTGTATGTTTACATGTAGAACATTTACATGCACCTTATTTGAAATTTTTCATTTGGTTGTCTTTCTGAAATTTATAACATGTTTTTCTTTCTGAAATTTGTGTTTTTCTTTCTAACATTTATACTGTGTTATTCTTTCTGTTCATACAATCAATGTTTTGTTTAAACTGAGTTTGTTTAAACAGAGTTATTTAACAAAAAAGACAAAAACATAAGAAAAAGATCAGTGAAATTCCTGGTAACCCTTTTGTATTACTCCTGCAATCGGTTGAGCAAATGTGATTGTTGATCAGAGCTATTCTTCTAAATGAGATGTATGGTGTTTGAAGATGTTTACTGTTTTCTTCCTAATGGTTCTAAATCACAGGGGACGTTAAATTCCTTGGCTAGGCTTTCTTATTATAACAAGACTGCATGTTTATATATTGCATATGTTTTTTTTTTCCTGAAATGATGTATTGTAGATAACAAATATTGTTTGTTTCTTAGCCTGTGAAGAACATCTTTTCAATGAGAGATTACTTGATTTATGCTTATGTATTATTTATTTAGGAAAGATGACGTTTGTGTAAAAATTTGTGTTTAAATTATGAAGTACAGTAAGTTGTTCTTGGTATTCCAGTTATTTCATAATTTATTACCACATTAATTATGCTTAATCAGAAAAGTGTTGTTCGAATGAAATAATTTGTCACTGAGTGGAGTAAACAGATTGATGAATCAAATTCCTTAGAAAACAAGTAGAAAAGAAAAGTTACTCAATTTTTAATACTTAAGGTAATGGTAATTAACTATGTTTTTTACCTGTAGATTTTAAGTGCAGTTAAACTTTTCTTTTCCAGATACAGTTACTGTCTATAATCTAATATATCTTCGTAGAATATCTCTTCTTTCCTACTCCTGAAAAAGCAGAAGGACCATCAGGGGAACAGATTGAATTGTGATTCTTTACTGGGTCAATTTTTTTTTTCATGGCTTTTCTGACCTCCATAAGAAAGAGGAGTTGGCACCTGTTCGAATTGGTAATTAGGTATATGTGGATTAACGTCTATTCCGGCCGAATTTGTAATTTTAGTTTCGGTTATTCCGGTTACACTGAAGTGGTAGTCTAGTTCATCCAGTAAATGTACTTGCAGATTTTCAAGGTTACGGCGAAGGCTTCGTACATTATTATGTAGAATTGAGAACGGTATTTTGTTTTCATCTCACATGAGATCGTTTTTAAACTTGCAAAAGCTCTGTGGTGAGAAATATCGGCTTCGAATTTGTTGATTATTTAAGTTGCTATCAGGATTGACACTACTTTGAGTATTCAAACTAAAAATATCGAATTCATGGAGGCTATGGAGCTTATCTAAGTACTTTTTCGTTGGCAAGTTACTGTTCAGGCTATTATTAAACTGAGCATGTGTTCGGATGATATCAACATTCGAGAACGGAAGGTTTTTTAATAAAGATTTGTTTGCTCGGCAAACATATCTCTCACTTTAGACTACCATTGAGAGTTGTTATTACAAGATATATACTTAGCTTTGGTCTCCGTTTACCAGGTTGAGCAAATCACCAATATTCTTGATCTTGATAGCTCGAGACGTAGCATCTTTCCGTAAATAAACAAAGGAGCCCTTTGACCAACAGTACTGGTAATAGTGCTGTTCTTTAAACTTCTTCGCCTCGAACAGGACTGTTTGCATTCGGGGTGACAAATGATCAAAAATTCTAAACGCGCTTAACGAGGCATCCTCAGGGAGTTCAACGGAAGCCGGGTCCAGTTTGCATGCATCTTTACGATGATTCATGACGCTTTCTTTGGCTAAACGTCTGACAAATCTACAAACTATCGGCTTTGGCTTGCCATTGTTATTCCTGTTGGGAACACGATGGGCGGTGTCAATGTCATACATTAATACATCAGCTCCCGTTTCTTTAAAAATGTTTAGGCAAAGCTTGCTTATCGAGGCTGCGGATTCATCTTGCAGCCTCTCAGGCACTCCCACAATTTTTTACTTTATACTGGAAACTATGCTCTTGAATTTCGTCGATAGCATTTCCAATAATATCAATCTTGGCTTTCAGCTCTTTGAGTTTGGTGCTTAGTCGTTGGAGTTCGTCTTTGGCCATGCCGCTAAAGAGATGGAAGTCGTCGTATTTCTTGCTCAAGAACTCTACACATGGGGCACCTTCTTCGCTCGGCAGAACTTCTTCGCTTCTGTCGCTATGTCGCTGTATCAACTCCTTCAATCTAGCCACCTCGTCCGACATTGACGATAGTTGCGCTTTAAGTATGTTATTAGGGACTTTAAGCAAACCACAACGGCTACGGCAACGAGAATGTGGAAAAACAATAGATTTAATTGGCAGAACAATAGCCTAGCACGTGCGTTTTGAACCTTTGTACATTTCTTAGCCATCCTTTGCAAAACAACAACGTGAAATCACCAAAATTTGCGTTGTCTGCGAAGCGAGACCGCGGCGGCAAATTATTTTAATTTACATTTGGAACTGAACGCTACTTTTATGCCTTACTTGAGTTTAAGATCTGGCGCCCTATGAGACGGTAAACACATGCAACCATTTTCAAAATTCTAACTAAAAGTAGAAACTCATTTTTTAATCGATGTCTTCCGTGGCGTTGCCGTCCTGACTGCTTAAAGCCCCTATTCTCCTTCTTCAAAGCCGCAACTGACCCAGGCATTGCTTAATGGTTCTACAAAGGCACACACAATAAAAACAGAATACAAAAATAAGAAAAACCAAAGAATATAAAGAAACTTAGCAGAACTAAAAAATCCACAACACTCTTGACAAACATCTGCTGACCATTCAATTAATTATTCATTAATCAATTAATTATCATTAATCAATTATCATTAATCAATTAATTATTCCAATTATAGAAGAATCAACTTGCAATAACACAAGGCCTTGAAAATCTGGCTGAAACAAATAGAGATATACAAATACTACAACATGAGTTACCTCTAATAGAGGGTGAACAATATGTTCCGTATCATATTCCTGAAGAAGGCAGATATTTACGTAAAGTGGTTATACATCCGCAAATAAAGCTTCACTTGAAACGTTACAAAGTGACTATACCTATGACTATGGCAGGAAAAATAATACAACAACTTGCTCCAGTGATATCAAGTATGGAGAAAAAAAGGTATTAATTACAATGAAAAACTAAAAAAAGTTCTGAAAGAACTGAGGTCAGAAAGAAAAGCTTTGGACAATTTCAGAGGTCAACTCAAAACAAAACTGGTAGAAGAAACAGCAACCCAGAAAAGCAAAGAAAGAAGACAAAAATAAATTAAAAGAGAAAAGGAAACAGAAAGATGTTAGAAAGAAGCAGCTTCTGATTCTGTTCAAGTGGGAGAAGGTATGCGGAAGAGAAAATACAAACAGAAACGTCGTCATGCATACAGGTTAAATAAATTGATTGCTCAATATCGTGGTCTTGTCATCAATGCTCTCAAAAGATATAGTACAAGGGCTATCGAGATATCCAATGACCTAAACACGCTTGCCAATATGCCAAAACATAGATCATCAGGCAAAGAACAATTCACAAATGCGAGAGTCTTTTTCACAACACCAGAAGATCTGATGAAACGTCTGACATTTCTAACTGGCATGTGACGTGCAGGTAGTAACAACACACAACTACAGAATGAAGTGTGGCAGATACCTGACCATCTTATCAAACTCAGTCAAGTCATAACAAAGGAAGAATATTATGTGTATGTAAACAACTGTCAGTGGCAGCCATTCGCTTATCAATCAACTGAAAGTGGAGTTTAATGGTGCTAATTGTCTCGATACACCACGAATAAATCATGCATTGAATGCAAAGAATCTTGTGAAATTTAAAAGAGAATACAGTGATAGAGTTGGGCCAGCTATATTGCACTATGTAGATACAAATACTGGTGCCGCTATTGCTAAATATACT
Organism: Stylophora pistillata; assembly: GCF_964205215.1. Taxonomy (NCBI): domain Eukaryota; kingdom Metazoa; phylum Cnidaria; class Anthozoa; order Scleractinia; family Pocilloporidae; genus Stylophora; species Stylophora pistillata. Next base: position 2,105,733 of record NC_142529.1, read on the forward strand.
TACAAAGAGGTAGAACGTCAAAAAAATTCTGGTGCTGGTGGTGCTTATGCTGCAGGTTGTGTTCTTGGAGGTGATAATACTGATAACAGTGACGGATTCGCTAAAAGGCAAAAAATATTTCAACCATCAACTTCTGCTGCACCTATTAATGTCATCATACCACTTAATAGATTTGGATTCTTCGAGAGTTTTGTCAGTGAGATAAGTCCCAATGGAAAAGTCAGCATTGATGTGACACTCGAGAGTGATGACAAGAAGGCATCAGCAGAAGGAAGACACATTACTAAAAGATTCCTTCAATGGGTATCAAAAATGATTTTCAATGCAAGAGGTAAACAAACGATTTTACACAACTATTTGAAACCACAAACATGGAGCTACATGGAAGACCGTGGTGAGATCAGTTCAGCTACACAGCAGCAGACAGGAATGTTCAAACTGACGTCAACTGTCAGAAAACCTCGACATGTGTTCATCTGGTGCTTAATATAGCTAAACTGAGTAGTCAGGAGCAGAATATGATTGTGTTTAATACTTTCGCCGGTGGTACTGGTAACAGGCAGTTCACAAAGGCACAGAAGAGAATGGAAGCGTATAAAGAAATTGTAAGAATCTATCACACACTGCTAAGATACAGCAGACAGTTTAATGATTATTTAGCGGACAAACGCTTGATGTCAACATGTTTGAAAACTTTCTAAAATCCTGAATTTCGACCTCACAAATCAGGAAGAAGAATCGAAGAGTGGATCAACAAACTTGGAATTGAGGTACACAATGCGTGGAGCTGCAGCTTCTGATTTCAATTTATAAGCATTGATTCTGCACGAGGAGGAACTATCTGTTGATGCGGTCAGTGGAAAAGCGTGACTTACAGCATAAATCATTGTTGTGGAAAAAGAAGAATAATAGCCAGTTAACATAATTATTATTCGGCTACTGAACAGGAAAAATACAGTGAACTGCTGTGTAGTAGATATAAAATATATAATCATACAATTTTAAAGGTATCTTTGTAATATGTTTTATTATGCAAAAATAATGCAACGTATATTATATAGATAAGTTAGGACAGAGTATTATCCATATTCGGTAACATTGAATGAAAATCAGAGAATGATGCTTGCGAAGCCATTGAGAGAATAGCTAACCATGTATTTGAGGCTTCAGTTGGTGAAATTAGAGGAAATTATGAACTGATGCTAACAAAGACACTAATGAAAGGGATTCAAAAAGCCATGAAAGAAGGAAAAGGTGTCGATATAAAAAATAGGCAAAATATATATCAGACATGTGGTGAAAGAAGGAGACTCCCTTTTCAGCAGTCTGATGGCTTTTGCCCCTAAATTACTTCCAATGGCCACAAAAGCTGTTTCCAAGATACTACCTGGTCTTGCAACAGGTGCATTGACAAGTCTGGAAGCTTTGGTATGGACAAGATACTTGGACAGGGGCAGACAGAGGCTTTTTGATTCACAGAGTAAGATAGATCAATTGATTCAATACAAGAGCATGCTGACCCACTTACACCATTGTACTGACGTACTTGCAGCATTGCAGAGTGCTGGTGATGCCGTAATCAACCAGCGAAGACACAGAGAGGTGGTGCTATCGGAACCATATTGGCTAGTTTTGGTATCCCTGTTTTGATGAATACGCTGACAAGAAAATGCATTTGCATGGGAAATTTACCTTTTTGTTGTTAATTTATTCATATCTTAAGCTTTAAAAACTTGTTCCCATTGTTCTCAAATAATCAACTTCACCCTACATTTATATTGCAGTTTTCCTTTAGCAATACACCATGATTTCCTCAGTACCTTGTCATCCATAAGAATACAGTAATGATCATTCTGTTGTTTTTCCTGTAGGTGAGAATGAACAAGTCATCCATAACCTTCAAGAGTGGCAACAGAGTTCCAGTAATTTTAAGATCAGCGGTAGTGTAGATCCGTTGGTAGACTTGCACAAAATTGCATCCAAAAGGGGCTATAGAATTTCTGACAATCGAGGGTCAGGAAATTGCATGTTCTATGCCTTGTCAGAGCAACTGGAGATTGTCAAAGGAGTTAAAATCCGTCATTTAGAATTAAGGCACTCCTTGGTTCAGTATCTAAGAGAGCACCCAAAACTGGTAAGTTTTTGTGATAAATACATTTTACCGTTATTTCTTGAACGGATACTAGTTATGTTTCTTCTGTTTCGCATTCAATTTGAATGTTAGGAATTATTGAATTAGAACGTGTTCATGGCTTTGATCTTAAAAATGTCAGAGTGTGTAATATATACATGAATATTTGAAGTTGACATGATAAAAGGATGACTTGTCTTAATGTTATTACACTGTCTTTCTTTCTTGTTGTTTTAAGTTATTGAAAGGTTATTTTAGAACAACTGTGGGAATTAAGTCTAATGCAGTGTTTAAATTCATTCATTAAAATTGGTCCTTTTCCCAATTAAAAGAATGTATAATACACCCACATGATTACAGGTATACTTTGTAACAGAGGTTTTAAATGTGTAAGTGCGGGTTTTTTCTACTTGCATAATATTAGATGCATTAAGAAGTGTTTATCGAGAGACAGCTTACTCGCTCTGGTACACGCGTTCATCACAAGTAGGTTAGATTGCTGTAATGCTTTATTGTATAGCCTTCCCAAAGAGCAAATAGCCAAGTTACAACGCGTGCAAAATGCTGCCGCCAGACTAATTATGGATATCAGGAAGTATTCTCACATTATACTGCAGCACTCTATGATTTACACTGGTTACCAGTACTAGCGCGTATACACTTTAAGATCCTATGATTAACTTTTAAAGCCATCCATGGCCTTGCACCCGCATATATTAGCAACCTTTTAGTTATCAAATGCAAGTCCTTGTACAAGTCCTTCTAACTCAGGTATTTTATTAGAGCCACCTAGAGGCAAAATGCTGGCAACCTTGGGTGAACGTGCATTTCAGGCAGCTGCACCGCATCTATGGAATGAGCTACCATTGCAATTATGCAATATTCGATCTGTAGACATTTTTAAGAATTCAATTAAGACTTTTCTTTTTAGGCAAACCTTTTAATAGTGGTTAAATTATGAATTTTGTATAGCCAATTTAACTGTAATATGTAATTATTTTTTAATTAGATGAGATTTTAATATTTAGAGGTATCAATTGTAAAGCACGATTGATCTGTTGTTGTAAATAGCGCTATATAAGACAAATTATTATTTTTATTATTATTAATTTCAAATTGTATATAATGTTTTCACACTTTACACTGATAAACAGTGCAAGGAAACTTTGATTGATTCATTAATTGTTTGATTAACAAATTTCTGACAGTTGAGGGAAATAGCTTAGGAAAGTGCCATTGTGGACTATGGACTTCTTTGAATGGTTATATGACTTGTGTAATCATGATACTCAATCAGTTATGCAGACTTATCAACTAGGTTATGAAATTTACTCACTTGATCTGAAAGTTGTAAACTTGATACTCTGTCAGTTGTATGGACTAATTGGGTTGATTGTGTAAATTGCTCTGGGTAACACAGTCACATTTTCCTGTATTTACCCGTGTATAAAACTTACCCATGTATAATATGCACCCTTGTTTTTAACCAAATTTATCAGAAAAAAAAGTTTTTTACAGCCAAAATGACAAGTTGAATCTTTGTACAATTATTCATTAAGACAACAATGATAAGAAATTTACTATATTGTTAAAACCAATATCTTTTGTTACTTACTTATTTATGACATTATTGAAACCAAACTTTAGTGCTTCAAGCGAGGCCTAGCTAAATCAATGATTCTATGGCCTGGTAAATGTTATGGGTGAGCAACAATATGTCTGCAAAGCATTAAAGATTTTGCATCAAATCATCAAGAATTTTCAACCAAACTCTACATAATTTTTTGGCCGTAACGTCAAGTAAAGAACAATATAATGACGATGAATTCCACTGCGCGCACTTTGTACAGGCAAGAAATTTGCACGTTTTTCGCTTCTAATGGCAAATGAAGAATGCTTTCAATAAAGCTTTTGTCCTGAAATGTTTCTTGCTCACTTTCACCTTGCTATTTGTTGAAAAATCCGGTGTAAAATAAGATCTCTTCACACATGGCCAAGTTAGCTTGGTCACGTTGAAATCTGATCCACATGACTGTGTGCACACTTGTGAAGATATTTGGCAAATTTTGTCTTTTGTCTTGATTTTGGAGTAAAAACTTAATTTGCACCTATAATTTTTCTTTGAAAAGAAGCTATTTAATAAAGCGTTAAGTGTGTTACTTTCTTTGTTGTGTTTTTTTAATGTATGCAAATTAGGATGTGCATGACAAACAGTGGAATCAGTGTATGATACGCACTGCAATTTTGATGGTTATTTTTATAGAAATGAAGTGTGTATTATACACAGGTAAATACAGTAAGTAGGTTGTAAAAACTACTGTCTGTCAAATGCATTCATTAATTTGGATGATTGTAAACATGACACTGTCAACTTCATCCACTCATTAATTTGGCAGTTGTAACGGTTACTCTGGCTATCTGATCCATGCAGCAAGTTAAGTAACCTTGGAGGGTTGAGTCTATGAGCTAGAGGCCTCCTTATTTGTCTTTGAATACTTTTGGAGGTAATATTTATTACATGAAAACATTACCATATGTAGCCATTGTGAGTTACTCTATTACCATAAATTATTACAATGTATATGTTATCTTGTTGGACTTTCTTTTACAGGGGGATGGAACGGATCTGTTTCACTTTGTTGAAAGTCACACAACATGGGGTGGTTACTTAACAGACATGGAGCAAGATGGCACTTGGGGTGATCATTTGATTCTCTGGGCTGCTGCAAACTGTTATAGAATAGCCATTCATGTGATTAGCAGTCTTCCAAACAACAGTGAGGTAATCATCAACCCAGATTCTCTATTGGATAAGAACAAGCATCTTGTACTGGGACATGTCCATGAAGTACACTATGTCAGCCTTCAACCCTTGCAAGGTACTGTAAAGCTCAGAACAGAAGGTATTCTAAACTTGGCCTATCTAGTATGAAGGTTGCAAACAGCATATTGTGATTTTCATTTATTCAATGAGTTCATATTGGAAAAAAAGCTGAGTTGGTAACAACCATGTAATCTTGTATCCATGGAATGGAATAGTTCTTCTCTTAAATTTGATAAAAAAAATTAATCCTGAATGAGTTAATAATTTTAGGCCAAAAAATTATTATAGCTTCCAACTGTCACAGTGCATTTCCTTTTAAGGTGACTTGGAAGATGATTTGATTCATAACTTGAGCTTAGTAAATCAATCAGAACATGTGAAAAGCGATGTTTAGAGTTGGAAATTAAATATTATTATAACTATGTGCATTCTACCAGTGTTTTTCATTGCTATACAGGTATATGCAAATTACCATTGCATAAAAGCTTGTAGAGCTAATTGTTTTGAGTTATCTATGATGTGATTTCCTATGGTAACATAGCAAGAAGCTATTGCAATCAATTGAAAGCTTCTAATTAAAAGCTCAAACTGATTCTATGATTAGATTTTGCATGAATAGATCGAACCTAAAAGAGTTCGACCAATTTTTATCATTGTGGAACCCTATTATGTCTAGAACTATTGTCCTGATGTCTTAAATCAGAGATCTTTTTTACATCACAAAGTAGGATTTTCAACAACATCCAGATGGACAATTACAAGGATTTATCAAAATTTTGTTGTTTGCAAATGTTAGAATTTAATAATCCACAAAAGATGAAAACTGAAAGCTAATTTATCAGTATATCGGAAGAAGAAGGAGGTTTGCTTTTCTTTTCCATAATTTTTAAAAACATGTCTGATTCAAAATAGTATTAGATTGAGGAGCTTTCCCTCATATGATTTTGGAATATCATACACCTTCTTGTGTCATTGGTGGTTATTGAGAAACATTTCAATGTTTTTGTTATCCCTTTTCACAATTTCTTCAGAAAACAGCACAAGTGTACTGGCGAGAGATGACAGTTCAGCACCTCCCTGTGATGATCAGCCTTCTAGGGGTCTCACTGGAGAGTTGACTTATTGTGATAACTTCTCAGGTGATGTCAAATTATGAGGCTCTACTTAAGTTTGATGGTAACAAGAATGATAAGGGAAATGTGATGATAATGATGATAATGGTTGATAATGGGGTAGGGGCTGCCCCCAGTAATTCTATTTGGTACAAATATAATTGATCATTCAAGCAATAAATACTCCAAAATATTATTATGAGAAACACAATCTTCCAGCTTTATGCAGACACTTTTTCAGTTTCTTATAGTATATAGTGGCTATGTCATGATCATGTAAGTAAGTCCATGACATTTGGCTATTTCCAGAATGAATTTTCCGGAGTCATTAGTTTTTTCGAAATGAGTTTTTGGTGATATTCCTTGATGTAATTTCTGGCATGGTCAGTAGTGCACTATGTTAGCATGTTAGCATGTTAGCGTCCTTGTAAGTCCATAGTTGAAAGAAAGAAAATAATTTGGTTAAGTCTGTGATTTTGGAAAGGACTTTCAGAGAACAAACTTCATACATGTGAAAGTGTAGTGTGATCAACAGTTATACATACAAACATACATACCTACCTACCTACCTACATGCATACATACCTGCAAATATACCTACATACATACATACCTACATACCTACATGCATACATGCATACCTACCTACCTACCTACCTACCTACCTACATACATACATACATACATACATACATACATACCTACATACATACCTACATACATACATACCTACATACCTACCTACATTCATACATTCATACATACATACGTACATACCTACATACATACATAGATACATACATACATACATACATATGTACATACCTACATACATACATACATACATACACACATACCTAAATACATACATACATACATACATACCTACCTACCTACCTACCTACATACATACCTACCTACCTACCTACCTACCTACATACATACATACATACATACATACATAAAGTGTGACTTGACGACGGACTAGCCATTACAAACGCCGCACCTAGAGACACAGAGAACATTAAGAAGGAAATATGCCGCATCTTAAATAACAACGGACTACGCATCACCATAGAAGCTAACAAACAAATAATCGACTTCCTAGACGTCACATTTAACCTTAACTGAAGCACTTATCAACCATTTACAAAGCCGAATACTTCACTGCAATATGTTCACCGCAAGAGCAACCATCCACCAATAACAACAAAAAACATTCCCGCCGGCATCAACAAACGACTGTCCTCCCTGTCATCTGACAAAGCATCCTTTGACCGAGCCGCACCCCCATACCAGAAAGCACTCAACGAAAGTGGATACCACTACACCCTAAAGTACGAACCAGCCAAAACAAGCAAATGGAAAAGCCGACAACACAATAACATCCTCTGGTACAACCCTCCTTTTAGCAAGAACACCAGCACCAACATCGGACACAAATTCCTCGCCCTAGTAGACAAGCACTTTCCCAAAGATCACAAGCTCAGAAAAATCTTTAACCGAAACACCATCAAAATCAGTTACAGCTGAATGAACAACACGAAACAGATAATCAACAACCATAACAAACGCATCCTAACAGCATCTATACAGTCTGATGTCACTGCCGCCACCGCCACTACCATTGATAACAACAAGACATGTAACTGCCGACAAAAGAACACATGCCCGCTCGACGGAAACTGCCTGCAACCATCAGTAATCTACCAAGCCTCCGTTACACGCAAAGACAACAACACGACAGAAACGTACACCGGACTCACAGAGAATGACTTCAAAACAAGATACAGAAACCACACCGCATCATTCCGCCACGCTAAACACAGCAACTCTACCGAACTCAACAAGCACATCTGGACCCTCAAAGACAACAACATTGATCACTTTATTTCCTGATGCATTCTCTCATCGCACTCACCGTACAACAGCTCAAGTAAAAGATGTAACCTCTGCCTCAAAGAAAAATTCCTAATCATCTGCCGGCCCGAACTATCAACATTAAACAAACTTAATGAACTCGTGTCTTCTTGCCGCCACAGAAGCAAAGCCCTTCTACGCAACAACTAAACTGTCAATTTTGTGCTGCATAAATTAGACTAGTTAGATCATGCAAATTATATTGTATATAAGCAATGGTAAAGTTTATCCTCATTAAATCCCCTGATGAGTGGGCGACCACGAAACAGGCTTGTAGGGATGAACTTGTAGTTTACTTGTCTTTTTCCTGCCACAATATATACATACATACCCACCTACCTACCTACCTACCTACCTACCTACCTACCTACCTACCTACGTACATGCGTACATACGTACATACCTACATACATACATACATACCTACCTCCCTACCTACATACCTACCTACCTACCTACCTACCTACATGCATACATACATACATACCTACCTACCTACCTACCTACCTACATACATACATACCTAGATACATACATACATACATACCTACCTATCTACCTACCTACCTACCTACATACCTACCTACATACATACCTACATACATACATACCAACATGCATTCGTACATACATACCTACATACATACATACATACCTACATACCTACATACCTACATACATACATACATACATACATACATACATCCATACATACATACCTACATACCTATATACCTACCTACCTACCTATCTACATACATACATACATACCTACCTACATACATACTTACATACATACATACATACGTACATACATACATACCTACATACATACCTACATACATACATACCTACATGCATACATACTTACCTACATACATACCTACATACATACATACCTACATGCGTACATACATACATACCTACATACATACATACATACCTACCTACCTACCTGCCTACCTACATACATACATACCTACCTACCTACCTACATACATACCTACATACATACATAGATACTTACCTACATACATACATACCTACCTACCTATATACCTACATACCTACCTACATACTACATGCATACATACATACATACATACATACATACATACCTACATACATACATACATACATACCTACCTACCTACCTACATGCATACATACCTGCATACATACCTGCAAATATACCCACATACCTACATACATACCTACATGCATACCTACATACCTACCTACCTGCATACATACCTACATACCTACATATCTACCTACCCACACACACACACACACACACACACACAGACACAGTTAACTGACATAGGTTAACTAACCACTCCCCATAGGTGCTCTTCAGGGCCAATGCCCACCCATCTCACCCAGGGGAGGACATGGACCACATAGTAATCTCGTGCATGGGAAATTAACATCTCCTACCCCGAACCCTGAAGGAGAAGGTGCCTACGGTTTATTCGTCCTTATTTGAGAAGACTAGAAAATCTCTCCATTTTAGAAAGGTAGCAAATTCTCCACACTTATTTTAAGACCATGAGTATTGGTCCGGCCGGGGCTTGAACCCTCGACCTCCCTCACAACACAATCCAGCGCTCTAACCAGTCGAGCTAACCGGGAGGTTAGTCGTTCTAAGGACTACACTCACCAGGACAATCACACTACACTTTCACATGTTAGTCCTGGGTTCAAATCATTCACTGCAAAACTTCAATCACACCTCAGAAACTGAATTTTCTTATTAAACAGTGGTGGCTGAATTCAATTTGTAATCAAAACACTTCTGCAGACTTTTTTTAAGCTTTTAGGGTGGCTGGCACCAGTTTTCATCTTTTTGATGGTTTGTAACTTTGAAAGAATACAACAAAAAGACTGGCCAAGGCCAGTTGAACACTTTTACAGGGTTAAATTATATAATTGTTGGCTATGCAAAAGTAGGTGTTATTTTTCCACTAGCAGTTTCCATGGAAGTGCTTTCAAAGTATTATTCAGATGCATTTTTTAGCTTATGGCTCCAATAATTTGAAAACTAACTCGGTGACCCTGTGATTTTTCTTAGTGATTGCTTTCGGCACTTGAAAAGGAAAATGTACAAAGATTTTAAAAAAATTCTATGGAGTGGAATTTCAGAAAATCTAGAAAAAGGCAATTTTCACACATCACAAAATTACCTTTGGTAGAATTTGGTACTTTTTTTTTCTGACGATACCTTTCAACATTATCGTATTGGAACGACAAAAAGAAGGGGTTACTGGACTTGTTTTCACGCAATTGTTTTCATGAGTGTAGCAATTCCCACATGCATTCTTGCGCATTTAAACTCCACTGAATAATGAATGCATATAAAATCTGCAAAAAAAACACAAGATAGTATCCTGCATTTGTCAAATTTCTGTCTGCAAAATTCATCAAATTTAGACACGTACTGCAATCCAAATCTTTCTTCACCTGCTCAAGCCAAATTTCACTATTTTCCATTCTTAACATTTGTTCCATAACAAACCTATTGCCTTTTGAACAAAAATACCTCAAAACACACGGTTTATGCAACCACAAGTTTTTTGGACTCATTAAAAAAATATGGAGCGAAGAATTCCACACGTTATTTTTTTTGTTGTTGTTGGAGAAGCACAGGATTATTTTTGTCCACTTCTGATGGATGCAACCAGATAATTGAATCTCATCACAGTTCTTGTTTGACATTGTATCATAAACAATTGAAGCAATGCACAGTACTAGGTTTGTGCCTGAACTCTATAAATATTTGTTCACTCAAAAGTGATACTTAGTATAAACTGAAACAAAGCTTCTTTATCATTTTATGTGCATTTACTATTCCAATATGGTTTCCTGCTCCAGTGAGTTCAAGACAACTAATCACCATGTGTTACGGAAGCAACTATCAAGTTTGACAAGACGTGTCATGAGAATATTTGGGAGCAGAACCCCAATAGCACATAGACAATGTTCTGCACATGAAATATTCCAAACGAAGATGAGATTACGCGTAAGCAAATTACGAACATACTCGCCTAACAGCAATGCATATGATACTTCGAAACAAGTTAAAATAGTCACATTAGGCGCTAAGAAACAGGCTATTAATCTACATGTGCAGGAGGCAAAACAATAACAATTCATTTGAGCGAAGATAGAATCGTGCAATGTACTAAATCGATGAGAAATACATTTAAATTACATAGAAATGAAATCACTTACATATCTGACCCACACAGTGAAGCTCCTTGATCGGGAAATGCAAAATTGACTTATTAACCCAGACTTACGACTCATTACTTCTTGAACGACTGAAGGCCAACTGCACTTTGACCGTGATGGCGCAACCATAAAGGCTCACACTATACCATGGGCCTTAGTGAGCATAAGCAAATGAGAGAAAATAAACAAAGGGAGAGAACCAAAAGAAAAGGAAATGGACAATCATAACACCATGGTGTCCACATCTTAGTGAGTGAGTGACTGACTGGTTTGCATAAAGGAGTCCCCATAGAATCTTAACTGCAGTAGTTAAAAGGGCAGTGATTGAATTAAATTGAAGTTTAAAACATTGTCTTCCATTTTTTTCTTGTCCACTTGTAGGTTCTTCACAATTCTTGACAAAAGGAAAAAAGCCATCAAAAGTTTCCAAAGTGTCAAAGCAACAAAGATTGTCTAACAAGGTTTCCAAAGGTACATAAGATAGTCTTTTAATTAAAATGAGAATGGATCAATTATAATTTTTCTGATTTTCTTCTTCAAACAATTGACAGCAAGCAAAATAGTCTAAACATTGAAGTTTAAATAGCTCCTCCCTTGAACAATAGGAGAAGGGGTACTGTATCATACTGAGGTGTGGTAAATTTTGAATCTCTGTTATGCAGTCTTAAAAGAGTTTAAAGGAAGGTTATATGTTGAATGATTTTTTTGCAGATTGAAGATTTTGCCTTAATTTTTAGAATAAGAGAGAGCACCTAACAGTGAAATCTTCACTGCATTTTCTTAGCCTAGCAGTGTTACATGTTTAATTTTTTTTTTGCACTTAAAACATGCACTTGATCTATGGACATACTCCTCAGCAGATACCAATGAAACAGTGATTTATTGGCCATTTAATTGAATATAATTTTCACAAATTACAAGTGAGATTCAACAAGCTCCAGGTGGAACAATAAACTCTAACATTACATTCAAGCATCTGGATCCATATTAATCTGGATCCATATTAGCTAACTTGAGAGTAGTTGTACGTTACTTTTATCTTACATCATTTTCAATAAATTATGTTGTAAGGTCTTGGCAAGAAACAGAATCCAGCACAAGGTAAAAGATCAGTTCCTGATTGTTCCAATATGCCAAAGAAACAAAAATTGTCAACTTATCCTCATAAAAGTAAGTTTTCATTTTGTTGTGTTGAAATTTAACATTAAGAAAGAAAGACAAAACAATGCCAACACTGAATTGTGATAATTGCCTAGATACTGTTCAAGTATCAGTGGTAATTGAGTCACTTAAATACTAAAATGCAGTATAGTACTGAAAGCCTACACTTTTACTTATATACTTTACAAATGTCCATCCCTTATGTTTGACACTCAAATGAGGGTACGACCAAACAATGCTGGTTATTACAATGATAATCACATTACTAATTATGGAATATGATTTGAAAATGTACTGTATGTTAACTTGATTACTTAGAGTAATGTTATAGTATGCAGGGTTTTCATTAAGGGCCAGGCACTGGGCAAATTGACCGGTTGTGAGGACGGCTTTGCCCACCTGATTTGACCATCTGGAGGAAAGTTTATCTTGTAAAGAAGTTCAGTTCAAAGAGTTTTGCCCGCCTGTGAAAACCAGTTGCCCTCCTGCAGAAAACATAAATGAAACCCCTGAGTATGAAAGTTAAGTCTCTGTGGCATTTGAATGTCATAGAGAAAGACTTTGTGGTCTTACTGTTTGGCAGAGAGCACTCCTGAAAGTGGTAAAAGTGAAGAACAGTTCTCAAAAGATATTATGCTTCAGGTCAAAGTTTTGGCCAACTGTTGGCTGACAGTTGGTGACCTGTCAGTAACCTGTTGGTGGGTCATGAACTGAAATGATCGTAAACATTTTCTTATCTATTGCATCTAAAGCTACATGAAAAAGGGGAAAAGTCATTTAAGAAAGATACTTTGCACTTTACTTTCAAAAGTTATTGTGGCATTTGCCTACTCTTTTGCATTGGCTAGCAAAACTTTCCCAAATTGGTTTGATTTCATTTATCTGCCATATTGAAAAGTTGTTCTAGTTCCCAATCCCCTGGTACTTCCAACTAGATTTTCACAAAGCATTATAGAGTGATTGAAAAACTACTTTTGGCTTTGCCTATTTGTTACCCCAAACTTGAGAAAAGAAGTTTTTTTGTGCACAGACTAGGATATTAGAAATAGGTACCAAAGTTACCACTAAATTTTGGTATGTACCGTCGGAAGATGGGTTAAACAAGCTTATTATACTGTTTCAACCAAATCGAGTAGTTGGGTACAGAACAGAGTCAAAACTTTTCCTGTTTTCAACTGGAAAAGGTCTGACTCTGTTTTCAGTCAATTTTTGGTCTACTGAACAATGTTGGCCAACTGTCGGTAATGTGTCGGTAACTTGTTGGCTGACAGGTTATCGACAGTTGAAATTGGGAACCATTGTTCACTATTACCCCTGAAAGTAACAATTTTTGGTGAAAGTGATTGGAAAGGTGTATGTTGGACAATTTTTGGGAGAGACCATTAACAGAATCAAGTGCTCAAGCAGAGTTGCCGAGTTTTCAATGGAATGAAGCAGAGTTGTTCACTTGAATCTAATAAGGACTTCTGTTGAGGTTTTTTGAATTGCTAGTTGCTGAGAGTCACCAGCAACACTCCTTTTAAGAACTATTCTCAATTTGAAAATACGACCACAGTGTCAACTATTACTGCTGGTTCAAACCATTTTGTGAGTTCCAAAGTATGGTAATACGTCTGTACTTGACTCTGATGCTGACCTGTGCTCATTTAGTTAGATGGATTGTCAAAACAAAACAGCAAAACAAAACTCACTGGTCAAAACAGCACTCTCGTCTTAGAGAAACAAATTAAAGTTTTGTTTCAGTAAAGACAGAAGTTGAGTATGTTTTGATCACTCCTTTGCAGGTTCCTCTGAGAGGGTAAAGAAGACTTCCAAACGACTTCGACTATCAGATGACGAACTAACATTTGCTGGTGCTTTTTTTATTTAAATTGCCACTTTCTTTATGTTCTTTAAGTAGCTGCTGAAAGGAGTGCTTTTTATTTTTTAAGCTTTTAGAACACAAGTTTTCTTCCCGATTGTTTAAATGGCAGGGTCCATTGCTGGGGTTATTTTTAGCTATTGAGTAAGAAATCAATCCAAGATATTTGCCATTTTTGTCTGAAATTGTAGATGGTTTGTTTACCCTGTTGCATCTGACAGGCTTTTTTAAAGTAGATTTCATTGTTAAGGAAGGATTTCAATAAAAGCTGGTTATTTATCAATCTATAAGACCTCTTACCACAGTCTGTTTAGCCAGAGGACAGATTCTCATGTTGGGATTTCGCCTTCCAGCTCCTTTAAGGGGCACAGCCGTCTTTTACACCCTTGGTAGCCAATAATTTCTGGAAATTTAACAGTAGGCATTTTTAAATTCTAATGGTCTATGCTTACGCTTAAAATTTGATCTTAATATGTTAGGTATTCTTGTTAATTAAAATCACACACAGTAGGCTTGGGCCACCTGTGGCTATACTGAATTTTTTTTAGTAATGATAGTTTTACTTTGTGTTTGTTCAAGATTCCTCTGGTAGCTGTTCGCGGTCTCCATTTGTAGAATTCCATCATTTACCATTTCCTGTGAACCCACAGGTTTACAAAGAATCCCGAAGACGTGACCAGAGTAAGTAGATGAATCACAATGATTTTCAGTGTCATCAAGTGTATTAGTCAATGAACAACAGCTGCTACACGTGTGTTTTCTTAAAGGACTGTTTTACTCTTCTACCAATTCTTGCTCTTGTTTATTATAACCTGGTGTTATCTTCTAAGTCAGTTCCTTAATGTATAAACTTTCAATGAAGCTGAAAAGCAGAGTATCAGAGTGCAAACCCAAAGTTCTGGAGTTCAGTTCCTTGTTAGAAACTGAGATGTTTTTATTTGTCTGGCGCTCGTTACAGAAAAAAACATGTCTTCAACTTTTCAGGTGGATGAAGCAAATACAGCGAAACAGTTGTCTCAGATAGCATAAAATAAGTCTTAGTCTTTGGGATTTATTTGTTCATTTGGAATGCTTTTGTTTTTTTGTATTAAACTGTTTCTCTCTGTTTTAGTTCTTCATTTTGAAGGTTTTCCTAACAGTTAATGATTTTATTTTTTAACTCGGCTCGATTTTAGAAGGTATATAGGTTAAATTTACATTAACACAGTTCAGCTAAGGAAAAAAGAGAAAAATATCTAGCAATAAAGTAGGTAGCGAGTTAGGAGGTTACTAGAGACAATAGCACCTTGTAACCGTACGTGATTGGTAAAGAACCAATCCTTATTTAACAACTTTTACACTTAAACACTTTCAAAATTTCTCTTTCGAAAATCGCAGCATTCACAAGAAAATTTGACCAGAGTCGACTGTTTTAAGAAGATTAGAGATTTGATAGGTTGACTGACCTTTTTTATTTAATTTTTTTTATTTTTGATTTTAGGTCATTATCTTGATACTGTTATCAGGGTTATCAAAGATGAGTACAACAGACGATCTCAGCTAAAACCACTGCTTTGGGAGAGTACAATTACGTTGCCTCTTGAAGATGTTTACACAAGATTGAGAATTGTTTCAAGGAGGAAAAGAGACTTTCAATTAGAAAATAGTGAGGTGCACATGTATGATGTCTTTAAAAGTGAGGGTGATGTGATTGTGCTTGTAGAAGGAAGTCCTGGAATTGGAAAGACAACATTCTGCCTCAAAATAGCCTATGATTGGGCTCATGACCGCATTCCTAAAGAGTTCAACTTTCCACAATTTGAAATTGTCTTATTGCTGAAATGCCGGGATATTGTTGGAGACCTATTCGAAGCCATTACTGAACAACTGTTACCTAAAGATACTCATGAATGCTTCTGCGAAAAACTTATGGAGTTCATCAAGGTTTTTGATTTTCAACCTAAAGTGTTGATAATTCTGGACGGTCTGGATGAGCTTCCAAAAGAATCTAAAAGCTACGTGGATGACTTACTCCATAAAAAGGTTTTACGATTTTGCTATGTCTTGGCTACAACTCGCCAGGAAAGAGGAATTGCTGTACGACAGAAGGTGAAGTTTGACATGCTTTTACAGATTGAAGGCTTTACAAGGAAAGATGCCTTTGATTATATCAGAAAGTATTTTAACAGTGCTGGTTCTGAGCATGTATCCACTGGAGAGAGACTTATCGTACAAATCAAAAAAAACACTTTACTTGATGCGCTGTGGAACAATCCTCTAAACTTGTTACTCCTTTGCGTTGTGTTTGAGGACTACAAAGGAGAACTGCCATCTTATCGCACTAAACTTTACCAGATAATTGTTTGTTGCATTCTACGGAGATATTGTGCCAAGCATGATCTAGAGGCTCTTCTTGATGACAGAAACCCAGTGAGGCTCTTTGAAGATAGTTTGCTAGTTCTTGGAGAGTTAGCTTGGAGATGCCTGGAAAAAGATCGATTTTCTTTTCATGAAGAGGAATTGGTAGAATTTGAAACTGTACATGCAAATCTAGCAGCTAGAGAACTTGGCCTCGTGTTCAAGGAAGCCAGCTTAAGGAAGATTAACCCACAGCATGAGTATTTCTTCTTTCACAAGACATTCCAAGAGTATCTGGCTGCATTTTTTTTAGCTAACAAGCTATTGAAAAAAGAGGTTTATTTCTCTGAGTTGTTAAACTTTTTCAGTAATGTGACAGAGAGGTACAGACAAATGTTCATCTTTATGTCTGGCATACTGGGTGAGGATGCTCGTCTTCTTTTTGAACAGATTGGCAAGCAGCTAAAGGAAGGAAACTGGGACTGGCACCAGTGCGCTGAAAAAGAGGCCACTTTCTTTGTTGAATGTTTGAATGAGAGTAGAAATGATGAACAAGTGGCAATAGCTCTTTCCTCCTTTATTCCGTTTCCCCAGACCATGACCTTTGACTTAACAGAAGAGTTCTTAACACCAGATGTTTTCATTGTTTTAAAAGCCTGTGGGAGTTTTTCACAGTTGCAGCTTCCTGTTCATCTAGCAATAGAGTCTTTCAATGGGGAAATTACTGTCGACGAAGTTGGTGATGCACTAGCTGACATCATAGCATCCAGCACACAGCTACAAACACTTTCCTTTTCTGGTTGTGTTTCAGAAGAGATTACAGCTCTTTTGTGTAAAGCACTCACAGTAGACTCTACTTTACATTCCTTTACACTTGAGACAACTGGATGGATTTCTTCCTGTGAAGTTGTTGCTCTCAGTGACAGCTTGGCTGCAAATAAAACCTTAACAGCTGTAACTTTAAAATTGACTCATGAGTTGTTAAAGAGTTGCATAGCCATACTTGACAAGGGACTATCTGCAGATACGCCACTTACATCTGTTGTACTCGAGATTTTTGGTTCATGGAGCGAAACTGAAGCAGAAGATTTTAAAAAGATTTTATTGAACAGATCACTTATGTCTCTGAGCCTTACTCTGTTTGGAGACATGCAAGATTTATCAATAACTTCTGTTAGAGAGGGACTTGTGGCAAATCCTTCAGTGAAGTCCCTTGCACTGACATTTTATGGAAAACCCAGCAACACTGGTGTGGCTTTGTTAAAGAATGGCTTTCTAGGAAACAGGTCTTTGGAGTCTCTGGAATTAAAAGTGTTTGGTGAGCTTCCTACAAACTGGGCAAATATTTCTAGGACTCTCCACTCTGCAGTAAAGTCAACTATGTCCTTTACATTGCATCCAAATGTTACTGGCATGGTAGGAACTTCACAGGTGGCTTGCCTTTGCCCAGTTCTGAATGAAAACCTTTTAGCTTCAAAACTCCACTCATTGGCTGTCAACATTGTGGGAGAGTTAGACTGCAGTGGAGCAAATGATCTTTGCAAAGGACTGATAGCCTCATCAGTTTCTTGTGTCACTTTGAATTTTAAGGAAAGAGTAACTGATAATGTTGCTAACTGTCTTTTTAAGCACTTGAACAAACTCAAAACCCTTTCAAAGTTGACCATTAGTATTCAAGGAGAGCTGATGGGGGACAGAAAGAACACTCTTGAAAGGCTATCACGCAACCAAACATATCTATTTGCATTGAATGTTAATGACTCAAATTCAGGCCACAAGATTTGCAGAGAAGTTGGTTTATCTGCTGATGATTCCTCGTCACTTACACCTGTATTTACCAAAGTTAAGGATGGCTGTGTAACAAAGCTTAGTGTGAGCGTTAACAACCCTGACAGCATTAGTGGAGACTGGGGATCCACTCTCTGTGAGGGTTTGGCAAGAAGTGAGTCTTTAACTACATTGAGTCTGACATTTAACAACAATTCCTTTATTAAAAACATGGATGCTCTGTGGGATGCTGCGGCAAAAAACAAGTCATTAACTACACTGAGCCTTACACTCAACAGCTACAATGAGAATGTGATGAGTGAACCCATAAACTGTGGTCTGAGTAATGGTTTGGCAAAAAACTCGTCATTAACTACACTGAGCCTTACCTTAAAAAACTGCTGGGAATGGAAGGAAATAGTGGCCGACGATCTGAGTGACGGTTTGGCAAAAAACACATCACTAACTACACTGAGTCTTACATTGAACATCCAGAGTGACTCGAATATCGACAATCCCATGATTGTTGATCTGACTGACGGGTTGGCAAAGAACACGTCACTAACTACACTGAGCCTTACATTCAACAACTACTGCAAGAGTGTCTGGGCGGAATACAAGATCTTTAAACTGAGGGAGGCGTGGCCAAAAAACATGTCATTAACTACACTGATCCTTACACTCAACAACTACAGTGACTTTATGGGATGCATGATCTGTGGTCTGAGTGACTGCGTGGCAAACTACATGTCATTAACTACACTGAGCCTTGCAGTCAACAACTACAGTGACTTTAAGGGATACTTTTTCTCTCGTCGGAGTGACTGGTTGGCAAAATTAATGTCATTAACTACACTGAGCCTTGCAATCAACAACTACTCTTCCTTTGATGGAGACCTGACCTATGGTCTAATTGATGGAGTTCCTACCGATGGTCTAATTGATGGAGTTCCTACCGATGGTCTAATTGATGGAGTTCCTACCGATGGTCTAATTGATGGTTTGGCGAATATCAAGTCATTAACCACCCTTAGTCTTACACTGAAAAACCACAGTTACAGGCCTAATTCATGTTTCTGTGCTCTGATGAATGCTGTGGTTAGAAATACATCAATAGTTACCTTGAACTTGACACTCAGTGACTACAATAACTTCTATGAAGACTGGATACATGAACTGGCTGATGTTTTAGCAAGAGACACATCTTTAACTTCAATTAACCTGGAAGTAAATGTCTTCAGTGAAAGAAATTCAAACTCTGAGAGTTCTTCGGTTTAAAGAGCAGCACATTATTTATTATTCTTTCATGAATGGTGTGAGTATCAGAAGTGCCTTTTAAATGTTTGGTTAGTCTGTGGCCACAGTTACCACAGGGATGAATGTTGGAAACCTGATCTGGCTTTGGTTTGGTAAAGAGAGCAACATTAACTACAACTCTGCTAAACTAAACAAACTTTCAGTATTAATACAACTAGAAACAAGGGTCTGATTTTGAAGTTCTACTGGTTCAAAACATGCTCCAACTTTAATGAGGTGAAGAAGGTGGCTGGCTGGATGTGATCCGGAATTTTGGCAAAGGGATTAGAGTGACATGAACTTGTTTTAGTTCAAAAGGAGAACCAGCCGCTGTGCAGTGAGTGAAGACTGGTTTATTGATCTTGTTGTACACTCTGTGAAGCAGTGAGTTTGACCACTCTGGGATTGAAAGGTAAGAGCAGCAGTAATGCAAGGACAATATTTTGAGGACACTTGGTAGAGTTTACTTGTAAGTGGTTCATTTCACTTTGATCAACAGTTAGCTAATGGAGAGTGTTCATTGTGTACAAAAATAATTTTTTTGAAGACTAGAATGATTCCTCATTAGAGTTATCGCTATCACTCATCTTAGCTTCCATTGACAACTTGTACCAGGCAATATTACGACAAAAGAAAGGATTCTTTGCTTGAAAGACCCAAGCACTTGGGATGAAATCAAGGTAAGACTTTTGGTTACTCAAAATCTGAAACATTTAATTTGAAAAGTAGTTTATATTGATTTTATTTAACAAATCAACTAGCAAAAAAATAAGTGACAATAAGTGACAATAATCTTTACTAAGTGACAATAAAACTCGAAAAAGAATGTTTAACTGAATGCATTTTTAGAATGGGGGACCACATTGAAGGAAAATAAAAACAAAAAGGAAAATTGTGGACATCCGGAGGATACTCTAGAACACACCAATGGGAAAGTTTCAATTTCTAAAATGTGTGGATATATGTGTTAATTTTGTGATGACAAAATGACTTTGTTTGTCTTCATTGATGACAAGATTAAATGTCTGCTCCTAAATTGAAATGCATCAAAGCTTTGTTTATGGAGAAAACAATTATAACTTCTGCTAAGTTATGAGTTCTGCTTCTGAAAATTTAAATGCTCAGTATAGAGGTTGAAAGCTCAATTTTTGTCAAATTAAATGTGGTATCTTCACAGGTGTAGATATAATTACTGTTCAGCAAACAAAATACATTGAATTAATTAAGAATTATTGTGTTTTACAGATAAGTTGAACAGATCATTACAAGTGTCTTGGCTGACAAGCCCCCTACAGGATCAAAGAGTATTGGTGAATTGTTTGACCAGTTATCATGGCAATCATCCATGTTGATTGGAACTGATCTTCAGACATCACATGGTAGCAAACCATAAAGCAATGATGAGATGAAGACATAAGTGAGCAATGCTGTAGCTCTTTCTCTACTGGGTGATTAGATACATTTAGGTGATCATATCAGTCTAGAAACTAGTGCTGGCCTCTGAAGCCTACATTATGAGCAACATGTTATGTATTTGAAAGTGTGAGGAAGGCATGTACAATTAGAGCAAACGTTTTGTACACACAAATTGAGGAGCCTCAAAAGAATCTAACAAACATGACAGACTCTAAGGAAGACTTCCTTGTCTTGATTGACTCAGGATTCTTTCAGAAAGAAATGTGTAATAGTCACCTCAATTTACTAATGTCTTGACACAGGCACTTAGAAAAATATCCAGTGAATGTTATGTGCTTGGTTGAAACTCAGGTTGAAGTACACTTCTGTCGAGAGTGTTGGATTGTTCCTAAACTGATATGATCTCTGAACTCAAGTTAGGTCACCAACTCAATATAATGTTTCATTAAAGATAGTTGATAGAGAATGATAACTGAAGTCCTTTTTTTGTGATAAATTTTTTTCTAATTCAGTTGTTAATGTTTACTACAGATGGATATTAATTAACATATATATGTAGTCAAGAAAGAACAGTAAGAAAGAAATTTCTAAAGAGTTTCGTTAAGTTACAACTGTACATTGAAACTGCCTAATTGTGGTTAGAATTTGACCAGCTTTACATAGAATAATCAAGTGAATTCTGTGTCCATCTTTTGATGGAAAGCAAAGAAAGCAGGTTTTTGGCCCTTTCACTCCCAAGATCTCTGATCAAAAGAAACTCATCTTTCTGTCTGCCATATAATTCTGGTTATGTTAGTTCAGAGAATTTGGTATAGGATCAACCACTAATTTAAATTTTTCTTGATTCTCACCACTTGCCTTTGTGACATTGTAATTGATATTGTACGGATAAATTCTGTTTTTGTCACTCCTGGAAATTGAAGGGTTGAGATCATCAACAGGTTCAAAACCTTGTTTTCTTGTTACATATGATACATAAAAGGGTGTGGAAAACTTTTGTGAGGCATTCCTAACTCGTTGCATCTGGTTTCTTTTCCAGTTTATCATGATTTGACTTGTGATGTGTAAATAATTTGGTTACTTGAGTTCAAATTCGTTGAACTCGAGATTTTGTAAATAATTTCATTTTGTCTTGAAGATGAAAGGTTACAGCTCTACGAATTTTTAGCAACTTCCATTTATGGCTGGCACCTCAACTGCTCACACACTTTGCAAGTACAAAGAGTTTTCAATTTCCCTTTATTTATTACATTTCATACCATTAAAGTTCTTTTTAGAAATAAAGTATTTTTTTAAACCATCAGTTGTTGTAGTTCTTGGATTCTTAGCTTTA
Source organism: Stylophora pistillata (assembly GCF_964205215.1). Classification (NCBI taxonomy): domain Eukaryota; kingdom Metazoa; phylum Cnidaria; class Anthozoa; order Scleractinia; family Pocilloporidae; genus Stylophora; species Stylophora pistillata. The sequence goes on from NC_142529.1 coordinate 2,128,125, forward strand.
AACTTTATTGTTTACAGTATCTGGAAACATGTTCTGTCCATAATTTAGGAGAGGGGCTGTTTTTTTTTTTTTCTTTTTTTCTCTTGTGATAATTATGTGAATTTTGAAATCTGAAAGGGGGGATTCAGTGATTCAAAGCAATGTGATTTCATATGTTCCTCCCATTTTTAGCACGCGTATTGGTTCAAAGTTTTGATTTAATCATGATAGTCAACATGCCTCATCGAGTTGTTGAGAATCTTTATTACTTCAGTGAAACTTGTGTGAACCAGTCAAACCTTTTTTCAACTTTATTTTTACTTGACCTAAAGTGGTACAGAATGTGTAATCGTATTACTTTTGTAAAAGGAGATTAGAGATTCTAAAACCTTATTTTTTACCAAGTAACATGCTATTACTGGTCAAATATCGGAAGCAGTCACCGTACTTCCTTTATTTAGCCCCTCCGTTCAAATAACAGAAATAAGCGTCCTCTCCCGAATAGGAACCAGTGGGAACGCACCCCCCCCCCCCGCACCAGGCATTATAAAGCACCCTTCTCCCCCTTATCGCTCCCGTTCGGAAGATATAGTACTGGAATAGACAAGATTTTTCTTCGATAACCAGGATACTTCTCTGATGTTCTGTCACATTAATCCGTTGTATTGTTGTGATGTGTTTTATCTGCCTCCGTTGGACCCTCCGAGATGTGACAGGTTGAATCGTTGGTCATGCAGAATCACGCAATCCTCAAGACTAGTTAGCTTGTCACAAGACTCTCACGTGTAGATTATTTTCCGACAAACACGAAGATGGCTGGCCACTTGGAGTTTCTTATTGTGATATCCTCTCTTCTTGTTATCGTAGGGGCTACTGTTCCTTAAGAGACAGCTTATTTTGAGCAAGACCTGGATCACTTCAACTTCGTTCAAGCCAATAAGGTTACGTTTAAGCAGCGGTATATCTACACAGGTATTTATTGAAGCGTTGTAACCATAATTTCTGACACGGATGGAGCTTTGGAGGTGAAGCTACACAGTTCCGATTAATATGTCAGAGAACATGGTTAAGTCGTATAGCTCTCTTTTTCAAGTTTTCTTTTGTATATTTATGAAGTTTACTTTCTGTGAGATTGCATAATCTGTTGGAACAAATAATCATCGAAAGTAAACCACCACTCTCTCTTTCTCCCACTCTTTATTGTCGATGAAAATTACTTGGCCCAGCTGAATCTTAGAAATATGCGTTACCTCTGAGCATATTTTAGCAGAACTCTATAGTTAAATAATTCAAATTGATACAAAAGTGTTGGAAGTTAAGTAATGCATCGATCACGTGGAAGCTTCAACATCCCCTTTGCTCAACCCCTACCCCCCCGTGCGGCAGTTGAACTTTTGAAGATTGGTTCGTTCAAACCCCCACCCCCACCCCCCCCTTCTGGGCCAGAGGTTTCATTGTGCAATCAACAAATGTTGTAGAATTAAGCAAAGTCATGTGTTAGTGTTTGTGGCTGCTGTTGGGTTTTTCAGGAGGAGGCACCCATAAAATGCAATCAATTTCATTAGGCTCTGCCTATATTCTTATACTTGTGCTGAAACGAAAGAGAAAAAGCAAGAAATCCTTGAAGTGAAAAAAAGGAATTAAGTAGTTGCACCCACCCTCTCCATAGTTCACATTATATCTTTTGTACTCCTTGAAGCACCGGCTTGTAAACTCCTCACAGTATGGAGAAATTTTGAGTTTTAATCATTTGTTAAGCTCAGTGTCCATGTTTCCTCACAGATCAGTACTGGGATGAAAATGGACCAATTTTTTTTTACACTGGCAATGAAGGACCAATAACTGGTTTCTGGGAAAACTTGGGCTTTGTTTTTGAAGCAGCTCAGAAGTTCAGTGCTTTGGTGGTGTTTGGAGAAAGTGTGAGTATACAAGGATGCTTTGTGATAATGTTGAATTGTTGGTGCTCTGATCTCTTGTTATTGTGCTCTGTTGTCATTCCCTTTCAGAGATACTATGGAGAATCCCTTTCATTTGGTTCGTCCTCATTTGATCACGACAAAGTCAGTTACCTTTCAATGGAACAAGCCCTTGCAGACTATGCAGTCCTGGTGACTGACCTTAAGATTCAGTTCAAGGCCACAGAGAGTAAAGTTGTGGTACATTGTAAAAGACCTTGACTAAGAAATGTTTTGGCAATTGTGATCACCTGCATCAAAAGCATGGCAAGGAGTTTAAACTCTGTGCCAATAGCAATATTCCAGTCTTTGTTTCCATTCAAAATGTGAATATTTGAACAGCCAAGAACAAGAGAAAATTCCAAGTATTTGGAATTGTGTCAGAAAAGGATTAAATTTTTGAAGTGAATTTATATGCGGACAAATGAGCACCATAAATGCGGTATTCTTCGACATACAAAAAAACCAAATTAAAGAAAATGAAGACCTTTCTTGAAGACCAAGAAGAGGGATTGATGTAAGACTCATTAAACTTAATTTAATGAGGTATTCTGCATCACTATCTGTCCTTGGTCTATTTTTTCCAGTTATGGTGGAATGCTAAGTGCTTACATGAGGTTCAAATATCCAAATGTGATTGATGCTGCCTTGGCAGCCAGTGCTCCAATTTACATGGTCACTTTCCAAGGAAGTGAAAGAGACTTTTTCTTCAGTGCAGTAACAGAGGTAAAGAAAGGAGACTGACAATTATTTCTCTCTCCTGGGATATGTAATGGAGGATAGTGAAAATGCCATTTAGTTATTGATTTAATTTTTAGAAATGCTCGCTCTTTTTTAATGATGTTAGTAAAAGAAAAACTTTTTTCATTAACTACAGCTGCAAAACTATCATAGCTGGACTTTTGTCACGTTATAGTTAATTTTAAAACAAATAGGTGTTTCAATTGATTTAATTGTATTGTTTGTTTCTAAGGACTTTTCAAATGCTGATGCCAATTGTCCAGGTTATGTTATTACAGCCTTTGAAATGATTGAGATGCTGAAAAATCAAGGTGCAGAAGGTAAAATGAATCAGAGTTAGATGTAGGAAACCCATGGAATTGCTGAACGCTTAAAATCTAATGAACAATACAAAAACTAGAAAATAGGTTATAAAATGTGTTTTCAGAACACTAAATTCTCTTTACAATTTAAAAGGAAATGTGTAGCAACTCAAAGAGGGTTTTGGAAATGAAGGGGTTTACATCTTCCACTCTCTTCAGGTTGGAAATTTGGAATGTTGGTGTAAAGCAAGGGACTAGGGAACCAGGGGAATACTCTCATAGTGAGAGATGAGTATGCAGCATTATGAAAGGAGGCAATTGCTTCATTACTGTACTGTCGGGCGGCAAGGACGACTCAGTGAACAACGCGAACAATCTTTATTTCCAAACTCGAGCACGAGGAGCTCGCTCTAAGTAACTACAACGTGATGCCCGTAGCCCGTATGTAGTTTCTCTCAGAGGGGGCCTAAGTATGGGTGACGGGCCAACAGTACCATCCTCCTTCCCTAATATTAAGGAGTGTTTTTAGAAAGCTTTTAAAGCAAGTGTCAAAATCAAAACCCAATTTCTTTTAATTAATTGATCTTAAAACATGGGTGCATGTAACAAGGAGCTGGATAACTCATTTCATGTGGCAGGTACATGGATTTTTTGTGTAAATGACATAGCGGTAGTTACAGTTTGTTTCAAATTTATGTTGTATAATTATCTGGAGACCAATAGTTCTGGTCTAGAGTTATAATTCAACTTTCATTTATTTGATCAACTGTGTTCATTTTATAGGACTTGCTGAACTCTCAAAGATATTTAAACTCTGCAAACCACTAAAGTCAACAGAACAGGTAAGGGATAAAGGGTGAAAGTTTCTAAAGAAACTGTAGTGCTGGGTTGGTGGAGGTAACAAAGTAATTTGGTTACATCAACTAAGTTGGAATAGTAAATTGGCCACTGTATCAAGTTAAAAAGCTGACGTTTCAAGGGTTAGCCCTTTGGCACAGTGAATGACAAAGGGCTAACGCTTGAAACGTCACCTTCTTAGCTCATTACAGTGGCCAGTTTACAATTTCAACTTAGTTGATAGAACAGAAAAAACAGGTAAGGATTATGTGATCACCTTCACTCAAAACCTATCATGGTTGTCAAGTGTATGATTACTCAAGTTGCAGGGAGCAGGAGTTTTTGACTCTACTGTAACTACTGGTCAGCTTATTTTCTACATAAGTGCTATCTTCCTCCCTTTTGCTCACTTTTTGTTTCCTCTCATCCATTTATTGTTTCACCAATTATTTATTTTCTGTTTTCATTTTAGATCCCTCACATGTTAGGTTGGATTTGGAATTCTTTTACGACCCTAGCTATGGGTGATTATCCTTACCCAACAGACTTCCTGGCTCCACTCCCTGGGCATCCTGTGAACTTGGCATGTAAAATGATGGCAAGTGCATCATCCAAGGTTGAAGGTCTGGCTGAGGTCACAGCTTTAGTCTACAATGGCACTAATGAAACACTGACTTGCCTTGACCCAGATACAGAGTACATTGAATGTGCTGACCCCACAGGGTGTGGTCTGGGTCCAGACAGCCTTGTATGGGACTATCAGGTATCGGATTGCATCCTAGTTGTTCAGCTCAGTAGTTCAGCAATTGGTTACGGTAACCATGGTTTCCATGGGATGTAGGAACTGTGCTTCATCTCTAAAGGTACCAGTTCAAACTATGACGGAGTTACAGTAACTGGCAATCTGCGGTCTTTTCTTACACTTAGGAAGCACGGAAAGCCGTAAAAATCTTGAACAAAAGCTCATCTTTCAAACCGGCAGTCTAAATCCCACAGGGATCAACAAACGCTTTTCATTCCACTAATTTATTCTTGTTTTTCTCGTTGCCATATTCTCACCAATAACGTAGCTCCATTTTCTGCCTTTAAAAGCATACACAACCCACAATTCCTCTATTTGCTCCGACAAAGAGCTAACCCTTGAAACGTCAGCTTTTGTAATCGTTACGGTGGGCAATTTACCATTTCAACTTTGTTGATATAGCTACATTCTATCCTAATGCTGAATTGATAATCGGTCAAACTCATGACAAAGTAAAGCACAGCTCAGTCAACAACACGCTGACGACTATTCGTGACAGATTTTGGATTCTACGAGGGAGACAGGCAGTGAAGCGCGTGCTTAAACTTTGTGTTACTTGTCGAAGACTCCAAGGTCTGCCATACTCAAGCTACAATAGGGACTTTAAGCAGTCAGGACGGCAACGCCACAGAAGACGTCAATTAAAAAATGAGTTTCTACTTTTAGTTAGAATTTCCAAAATGGTTGCATGTGTTTACCGTCTCATAGGGCGCCAGACCTCAAACTCAACATAACGCATAAAAGCAGCGTTGAGTTCCAAATGTAAATTAAAATAATTTGCCTCCGCGGTTTCGCTTGGCAGACGACACAGATTTTGGTGATTTCTTGTTGTTGTTTTGCAAAGGACGGCTAAGAAATGTACAAAGTTTTCAAACGCACGTGCAGGGCTATTGTTCTGCCAATTAGATCTATTGTTTTTCCACGTTCTCGTTGCCGTAGCTGTCGTGGTTTACCAAGCGTTCACGTCTCTGAAGATCCACCATTTACTCTTACTGGAGTAGACTTTATGGGTCCTCTTTTCATACGTGGTAATTCAACTACTGAAAACGACAACAGTAAGTGCTATATTTGTTTATTTTCATGCGCTTCAACGAGTCCTGCACACCTTGAACTTACGCCAAATCTCATTGTTGAGTCTTTCCTGTTAGCGTTTCGCTGCTTTACAAGTCATCAGGGACTGCCTGCAACTCTAATGTCCGATAATGGAAAAACATTCCGAGGATCTGGAAAGGAAATTGTCAAGATTGCACGGTCGAAAGAAGTCTTGCGTTACTTAGCCATCAGTGGTGTCAGCTGGAGATTTATTATTGAGAAGGCCCTTTGGTGGGGAGGCTTCTGGGAGAGATTAATCCAGAGCATCAGTTGTTGTATGAAAAAGTCCCTTGGCAGAACCACCTTAAGCTACGATGAGTTAAACACCTTGCTTGTCGAGATCGAATGGGTCGTTAACTCAAGACCTCTGACCTACGTAGAGGACGATCAAGATGGCATGAGTTACACACTTTCCCCTTCGTACCTAATCAATGGGCGACAAGTAACCAATACTGCGAACGATAGTCATTTTGAGGTCATCAGCACCTACGAATCGCTTACACGAAGAGCAAGACATCATCGCCACCTTCTTCGCCAATTTACTGACCAATGGAGAAAAATCTATCTGTTGAATCTTCGAGAGAGACACGCACAAGTCACAAAGAATCGAAAGGGAGCTGACATAGTCATCGGAGATGTAGTCATTCTCAAGAACGATACATCAAACAGAATGTTCTGGAAATTAGCTAAAGTGGAAGAACTTTTGCCGGGAAAGGATGGTAACATCCGAGCTGCTATTATCAAATTCTCAAGTGCAGATTGTATTCCTTGTCTGTTAAAACGAAGTGTCAAACATTTGTTTCCACTTGAAATCAACAGCAGTGATGACATTAATCAAATTGAAGAGTACGGAGCCGAACCGACGAGCGGTTCTCCTGTTCATGATACTCCGAACACTTCTGCGAACACTACACCACGTCGCAATGCTGCAATGAGGGGTGAACTCATGCGCAGATTTCGTACTTAATACAGAATTGCATTCAAATTTTTCTATGTTTGTTTACGAATGTAACCCAAACCGGGGGAGTGTGTCGTGAAACTTATTAGCTCCCATAGGGTTTTGTTTTCTGTTTTGTTTGTACAGAGTTCAAAAGACGTTTATGATTGACTGTTGATCACGAGGCTTTTAAATTAATTACTCATGTGCTTTCTGATTAAGGACAGTGAATACGAGTCATCGAATAAACATGTTAAATAATTATTCGACAAAATGTATTTTTGGTCATGAAAGCCCCCAGCAAATTCTAAATAAACATTGTTTAGTCTGAGTGCCATATAACAAACCACTTACCAATCTCATTTGCTCAAGCTGTATCATGGAATATTAACCCTTGGTCTGAACTGCTACACCTTTGGGCCAATATTTCCGAGTACTGCTGGTGAGTTCAGTTTGTGAGAAGTTAATAGTTTGCATAATTGTTTGGTTTATTTTTTTTTTAGATCGACAGAGGAAATTTTTGCTTTGTTCATCTCACTTGCATTTACAGTAGATGCCATCAGTAGCATCATCAAAGGTACTGATAATAATTACTCTAAAAAAAGTACAAGTTATTGTTCATCATTCTGGATTGGTGAGAATGTCTCTGGGAACACAGCAGTTAAATGTCTACACATGCAAAAATGGCAAGGTGGTGCATTTCCAGGGTATCAGGTCAAGTTGATTTAAAAGAGTTGAATGCACAAAACACAAACCCTTATGTTATGGTATTTCGAAATAATATCACTATTTTGATTTAGTGTATGACCTAAGGGTAAGACAAAAGGATTCCTTGTTTTTTTTCCCTAATGTTTCAATTTTTCTTTATACATTTTGCCTGAAAGGGCTGTTTCCAAAGTTTTCCTAAGAAATTTTGTGAATGAAATTGGCATGCTGCCGGCCAAAATTGATTTCAATATGCTTGCCTGATGTTTAACCGATGTTATGTAGGTGTGTACGTGTGTGTGTTTGTGTATTTGTAAACTATGTGACTATAGCACAATTAACCCTAAGTTACATCCTAACATCAGTATGATTATTCTCTATACTGCTTCTTCTCTTTTCATTCCCCAATGTACTTACTGGGAAGATTTGTCTAACAATCAAGAGCTTCTTGGGTTTAAGATCATTTCCTTTATTTTGAGTGTTGGATTCAGGGGTGACACTGTTGGGTGAAATTAAATGCTTATTGTTTTTAAGGGTTACAGAGTTTTTGACAGTGAAGTAATAATGAATGAATGACCAATATGGTGTTGTCATAATCGTCTTTTTTCATATGCTAGTTTTTTTTAGTAGGAATATTATGGGAGTTGTTTGGTAAGTTGTAACTTTCACTTAAATCTTCTCAACAGAATACTCAAGTCCTCACTGTACAAGTTTAAGTTCCTGCTGGAACTCATCATCTTGTGTTGTTGGCCAGGGGATTGCTAATAACTTCACTCATGATCAGGTCCCAAATGTATCAGTTTGTAGCAGAGAGGGAGGTCTCTCCTATGCTGTTACAAGCCTAGGAACAGTTTGGATTGGTGTAGCACTCTACAATTTTTGCAAGAGGTTAGTAACAATAAGGTAATTTTTTAAACATTAATTTGCACGAGAGTAAAGCTGAAATGTCCTTCTATCATGAGAATGATTTGCTGTTTTATAACAAGACAAAAGTTTAGCAACTAGAACTTTTTAGCAAAGCACTGCATGATGCAACTTAGATACAATTTTTGTAGCTTTAGCATTCTTTACCAAGAATGAAATTGTTTCTGTAAGGCAGTTAAATGTGGCTTTTGTTTTAAATATGTTCAATTATTAATTGATGGACTTGCTAATTCAATTTTCAGCCCCTTTCTCAATGCTGGAAAGAGAGAGGCACTGGCTGATTATGCACTTGTGGTGGCTGTACTTGTCATGTCTTTTATTGCTTCATTTTTTGTGCGAGATATTGATAGTACGTACTGCACAATAAGAGCAGGAAGTGTTATTATTTCTTTGATATTTACTCATTCTACTCTAAAGAACTGATGTAGTGATAGTGAAGAATAACTATCAGGTTCTGGAATTCTACTTAAAGATCACATTATTATCATCATGTCATAACAATTGTAATATAGTGAAAAACTTGTCGTAAAACAACCTTACTTTGGTAGTTCATAGTTTTTGAAATAAAAAAGAAAGACTACCCAATATCTAATTAGTTTGGTGGTAACTCTCTTATTCTTCATGACTTTTCACAGATTACAAGTTTGAATCAAGCAGCACATTTTCATTTACTGTTGCTTCATTGCCCAAGCTCACTTGGGGTGCAGTGTTTGCAGGACTTGGGTTAGGGTTCTCCCTTTCTCTGTTGTTTTTCATGGATTAGAATATTTCAAGTGCCATGGTTAATAATCCTAGAAACAGGTACATAGCATTGATAAAGAGATCCTACATTATGATTAGGCTGTAGTCCATTCCACATTTTTTCTTTTCTGCCCACTATCATGGCAATGCTCTCATTATTTAATTTGTTTTTCATTTGGTTAAAGTTAGTGTGTTCACTAAAACCTTTTACTCGAAAAAAGGTGCAAGTGTCCATGAGACATTGATGACAGGGCTTCACTCTAATGACCTACAAGCCAACAGCAGGCATTTATAACTAAAAGAGTACACAGGATTGCATTACCAGATAGTTGATGAGCCTTACAAAGCCTCAGATTTTTTATTAAGACTATTAAGAATAGCAAAGCATGATAGTATTGATCTCAGCTGGATTTTCAATACATGATTTAATTGCTTATTTTTAACCCAGTCATTTTTACTATCTACCAAGCAGTGCTGAGGAGTCATCAAATTTAACTTATTTTTTTATTAGACTGAAGAAAGGCAGTGCATATCATTGGGATTTACTTGTTGTAGCTGTAGTCAATGGCTGTCTATCCATTTTTGGCCTGCCATGGGTACATGCTGCCCTACCTCACTCGCCATTTCATGTCAGGGCACTGGCAGATGTTGAAGAGAGAGTAGACAGAAGGCATGTGTTTGAAATGTGAGTTTGATAACTCCAGTGTACATAGCAAGAATTCTTTATTCAGTTGTCAGTTAAAAGGTTGTCAGAAAAGTGCATGAATTATGTAAATTATGGTAGTGCACTTGTACTATGGCATGAAAATGTGAAAAAGGAGCAGAGGGAAATGTGAATACCTAACAGTTATTTTGCATAGCAGCCACTCTCTGAACTTCAAAAGCCAGTTGACTTCATTTGCCCTTAAATTTTTTGTTAGTCATAACTTTGAAAAGTTCTTCAACTGAATTGCAATCTATCTGTGGATTACAAATATTTATGCTTTTCCTTGGTTAAGTAACTGAAGGCTATTTGAGAATAAAAACGAATAAGAATTGACGATTGTCCATACATTCTTTTTCCTTTTGCAGCATTGTCAAAGTTAGAGAAACAAGACTGACTGGGTTTCTCTCCAGCACTCTCATTGCATTATCACTGTTAATGTTACCCATTCCTCTCACTCTAATCCCCACACCTGTCCTTGATGGCCTGTTTCTTTTTATGGCCATGACTTCCTTATATCATAACCAGATGTTTGAAAGAGCATTGCTGTTGGTCACAGAACAGGTTGGTAGAAATCATACTCTTTTGTCACAGGGTTGTGCCTTAACAGAGTTTAGGTGTCACAGACGAGTTACATGATATGCCTGTGGGACACTTTGTGCCACTTTGTTATTGAAAGTGCAATTTTTCACTGCGCCCTGGATTTTGCAGATTTAGAGTGTCTAGGTAATTCTCTGAAGAGCACAACCCTGTGTGTGCTAATACTGTCTCTTTTCATATGAATCAAATTTTGTATTAATTCTGAAAGAGCATTATGTTTTTCCTCTCTTGATCTTATGGTTCAACTCCATGTTGATTGGGACACAAATTTACATTATTTCATTAACTTAACTCCTATGTCATAAGAAATCAAATTTGGTTATTGCAATTTATGACAATCCTCTCTTGATGATGAGTAAGTTTTTAATACTTGAATTCATTTCTAAAAGATCTGAAAATATTAGATTTATTAAAAGATATTAAATCTTATAGGCTTCCTATCCACCAAACCACTACATTCGACATGTGCCTCAGAGAAAGATGCACCTGTACGCTGCTCTGCAGTTCTTACAGCTTGGTATTCTATGTGGATTTGGATTTGCCCCATTGCCATATCTTAAGATGGTTTTTCCTGTTCTACTCATGTTTATATTGCCAATCAGGTAAGAACAAATTACCATTATAATTAAGTCACGTCTGTGGTTAATCCTTTAATTACCATGAGTAACCAAGACATAATTTCTCCCTACAATATCAATTCAAAATGAAACGGACAAGTGATGAGAATAAAGACAAAATAGTATAAATTGAGGGATTATTTGTTGATCCAAAACCAAATTCTTCAAACTAACATCAAAAGAATTGTATGGCAGACAGTAAGTAGAATAAGTAGTGAAATTTTGGGAGTGAAAGAGTGAAATAAAATGAGAAAGATAAAAATATTTTAAAACTTTTTCCTTGTGCCTAATTTTGAATCCTCCTTTAGGATTCAGACCCCCTTTAACTTCAGTTTTTGCAATAGATATTATTTTAGCAAAAAATTCAGTGGGACAAGATAAACCATAATGGTGTAAAAAAACACTGTCTTTTTTTGGAGTTATTCGCGATGTAATAGCTGAATGATTCAAAGACAGGATGAGATACATCCAAAAAGGTAATAGATTGGCTACAAAGTTCACCCAATGCTTTCTTGAATGTAATTCCAGAAGTTAAGTTTTTACTCCTTGATGCAAAAAACCTCTTTGCTGGTGTACCATCTGAGTAGAGGAGAAATTGTTTGCAAGATTAGTCATACACAGCCTTTTGTATGTTGTGATTATGAGATGGTGTTAGACAGTTTGTTGTGCAAAAGAGTGTGAACATATTTTAGTATGTTGGTGACATTTTTAATAACAAAATCATGCTATCTTTGTTTATAAAAAGTGTATTAATGGTTATGTAGTACTGGGTCATTAACAAGCAATTAGAACTACAACTGTAACAACTTATTTGATAAAATTTAATGAAATCATGTCTTTAATTTTGCAGGCATCTTCTTGTTCCCAAACTGATCTCTTCAAAGTATCTTGAGGCTTTAGATGCTCACTTGTGATAAGTGAATTATTCAGCTTTTTGAAAACAAACAGACAAATCAGAATAGTTCTTCAAGCATGTGGATGTAGAACTATAGTATGTTTTTCTAGAACAGTTAACTTCTTAAGAGCTACACTTTAGAAGTAGATTTTGATTTATAATTGTTAACAAAACAAGCTGAGCTATGAGTAGGATAGTGATTTAACCAACAGAAGGCATTCTGGAGCAATTGCAGAATACCCGGCCACCTTTGTCCACCTCAGTTACCTGTGTTGAGAGGCTTTGAAGAACGAAGCATAACACAATAGAGGCTATTCTTATTCAATGACATGTAAATGAGTGGCCGGGTATTCTGCATTCTAGCCGGCATTCTACATCCTTGAAAGAACCTTAGATTATCCTGTACATCATGTGATATTTACAGGACTTGGCATTTTTTTTTTTTTTTTTGGGGGGGGGGGGGAGGACATTTAATTTTTGATGCTATTTCTTATAAATGAAGTTGATTTCAAGATTGTTTTCATAGTGAACCCGTTTCCATGCTAATTTCATTTGAAGATGAATCACACTTTATAGTAACCTTTTGTTTCACTTTTTTTTACTGCTTAGGTCCTAACATAATTTAGTCTGACATTCTTTGCAAGTTGCCTGGAAATTAAAGACACCTCCTTTGTGTCTGGTCTTTCTTCCAACAAAAATTTTTGATTACAAATGGGAAAGAAGATTGTATGCCAGCACCGCAAGCCACAAGATAACTAAAGAAAGAGAGAAAGTTTTATTTTCAATAAATTCTCATCCCATTAACTTACAAATTTATTTGAATGTGTATTTATGCATTTTTTGTGTTGATTAGATGAGTTTAAATTAAAGAATTTTTTCTCTACAAAGTACATAGTTCTGCTTCATACAGATCTGTGAAATGTTTGGGTTTAGTTTAAAATTACAAAGCCATATTCTAAAAAGGTTATTTCACAATTTTAAGGTTATATAGTCAGCTCTTGACAGTGATAGTAGTGAAATGGCAACAAGTTTATCTCAAATGTTGTATATGAAACTTTACTTAAACTAATGGTTAGAAAGGTTAACAGAGATATACAAGTGTATAAATTAAAAATAAATTTACCACCTTCCAGGAACAGTTTAATACATATGTGTTATTGACCAATTGTGAGGTCAAGAGAGCTGGATATTGGCTGAGTTATTTTTTTTGCACTTTTGTGAACGGAGACAAAGTTGAGGTCCATAAAAACAAAAAAGGGAGGAGGCTAATCATCTGCTATATTAACCAAGCAAGCTTGGTCCAGTAAGGATTTATTATATGGGAAAAAGATTTCTTTTTATTATAAGAATCAAGAATTGCTTATTTATTTCAAGAGCCTGGAAAGAAAGCCAACTGTGTTTGTAGCTCAATAAACCCTTAAGAGTTGTTTATGTTTCCTTTAAATTGGACTGTCTTCTGCTACTTTTTGCTTCTCTGTTGCAGACAGTATTTGAAAAATTATGAAACTTTGTAGGTTTACTCCATGCTGTTCCACACAGGGGTTATCTTGTGCGAGATCAAAATGGCTAATTCAGAGCGGACAAGATGTACCCATCTTGCTTGCTCAGGTAGCCAATCAGGACATGGGCTTCAAATTACCCACTTGCAAATTAGCAGATAACCAAATTATTACTCCCAATTTCATGAGCAATTCTCAGTATTAATGATTGGAACATTCTTGGTTGAGTGTCGGCATTTTAAGCCATTCATTTAACCGCATTCCAAAATCGTACCCCTTTAACCCTCCAGGGATTATTCGACATACTTTGTAATCCACCGTCCCGTAGTCCATTGTCCACACATCGTTGGGAACTTAAATCATGTGACCCAAGAGAAGTTACTACGCAGCTTCAAACCCCTCCCTCTTGGTGCGGAAAAGTGGTGTTTGATGGAGTAGACTTTTAAGCAAGGGATCTTTTGCATCAATCATGGGTTGAGTTCCTTAGTTCTTTAGCTTGTAATCGTGTCTTCAAGTGATTGGTTCATCCGAAAGGTTGTGGTCATAACTTTTAGAGGGTTTTAGCCATGGAAACCTGTATGTAGCAGCAATTTACATGTGCCCGAGTGATCAAAGGTATGCGATTAGGGAATTACCACTTTCCATCGTTTCGGGGACCGTTCGATGCCACTTTTCAGATTTAAAGTTTTTCTGGTTATTTCTAAATGATTAACTGTTCCTTCACGTTATGTCCAAGGTTGTAGTGAGGAAACATGCAAATGGTCATCAGTAATCTCAGACCTCACGAATGTGCTGAGTAGGGCTTGCGTTTGCGTCGTCTGGAAACTCGCTTATAGCTCTTCTTTTTGCTAACTTAAGAACACTTCTTCAGGAGAAGCCCACTAAGTTAGGAATGTATCTAATTTTGTAAAAAGTTTTCAATCTAATTTACGTCAAAAAGATAACCTGATGTGCGTGTTGTCGCTACCTGCACTGTCTGTTAATAACAGTGAGGTGTTATGAGCTGAATGGTACCAAAAAGCGAAGAAGAATTGCTTTCGGTCCACTTAGGGCCTGATTACATGAGCCGGGCTGGCCCTCTTAGCCGGGCTGATTTCTTTTGTTTTGGTGTTCGCCAAATCGTGAAAAAAAAAGAAATCAGACCGGCTAACTGGGCCAGCTCGGCTCATGTAATCAGGCCCTTATTCTCTTAATCGAAGGATTTTTCGTCGTTAGGAACGGGTAGTGGAATTTCGATCGTTTAGTTGCATCGCAGATAATTCGATGGATCAGTTTCACAGATATCTAAGTAAGATCCCGGATTGGAGAAATATGCCTTACCTTTAGCCTCTTTTTCAAAGCGAGTCCTGGTGCTCATCCTTGCATATGATAATAGGTTATCATTCACATGTAAATTAAACTCGTTTTCCCAAGAATGGTTAAGCACTAGGCCTTGTTTTTTAAAAAGAGGCCAAAGTTAATTTGAAATGGCTTATCCAAGTCTGCATCGTATTTTTAACTTGTGAATATGCAAAGTGTATTAACAAGTTTTTAAGGTCACCCAAATATGCAGATGAGTCACTCACTCATTAAGTTATAGGTATGCTGTTAACCAAGTTGCAAGCCTTTTCTCTGTTTCTTCTCTTTAACTTATCAATTAGAAGTTATTATCCTGATCCAACACCAAATTCTCAAAACTAATCTATAAGGAAATGTGAAGCAGCTAGAGGGGAGAATTAACAATCAGATCTTGCAACTACTTAAAGTGGAATTAGACACAACTGGCAGTGGGGGGGTGTTGACAAAATCCAGACTGGATCGGATCGGATCAGATTGACAAAACCTGGACTGGATCAGATTGGGTTGACCAAACCTGGTTCTGTCCTCGTGTACCGGTTCACAAGAGCCAATACAAAAGACCAAACAATACACAATAGCTAGCCGATAACTCCTAAACAAAGAAAGAACAATGGTAATTCCCTTGTGAACCGGTACACCAGGACAGAACCCCAAACCTGGATCGGATTGCATCCAATTGACAAAACCCGGACCAGATCCGAAAAAATTGGATCAGTAGGTGTTATACCATAAAGACGTAATTAACAGTGAATACAGGTTGTAGAATTTCAAACAAATTCAATCAATTTTAGTGAAAGAACGTACCTCATAATGTAGCTGTCCGCTAGTTAACTTGGAAAATATCCAGAATTCCATACAAGTTCTGCAGCCTTAAGAGAAACATGTCAAACACGGTGACTGTTTTTCTTGCCATGCACAGTGTGAGCGCTAAGCCTCACGGGAGTTACAGGCGCTTGATGTTTAAGTTTTCTATCAGAGGTAACGACACTTGCTAAGCAAGTGCTGGTCAACTGGGGCCGCTACAATTTGGCCATAATTGATTGCAGTTGAAAATGAATATCCACAGACGTTCTCAAGCTCACAATACGAAATGTATAGCAGGCGTGACCGTGACGGGAAAGTGGTGTTGTGTTACAATGCAAGTGGCGTATTTTGACAGTGTTGCTGCAAAAAGCGGTGTTACATTACAGTGTCAACCATTGATTTTGATCACTCTATAAAACAGTGTATGGAGTCTGTAATAGCATTCTATGAAAACATTTGTTATGATAATGATAATCTTTAAAAATTGCTCCTTAAAAGGCTTTTTGGCAACTGTTTACAATGATGGGTCAGTAATTTATGATAATGTTTCAATAAATTAAAAAAAACTACGTACAGTGTGCAAGGCTAGGAATGTGTTTCTTATGGCATAATTGTGACCTCACGCGAAAACGTTTCTAACGGTAGCCGTTTGAACAGTGAACGGAGCGGCAAGCGAACGGGTGATGAACGGCTAGGAAAGCCGTTCGAAACAGATACTGTGAATGGATGAACGGCTAACTAAAATTTTCGAACAGATGAGGTCAAACGGATGAATGGCTAGTGAAAATTTTCGAATAGATAAGGTCGAACAAATGAACGGCTAATTAAAATTTTCAAACGGATGAGGTCGAATGGATGAACGGCTAATTAAAATTTTCGAACAGATTAGGTTGAATGGATGAACGGCTAATGAAAATTATCGAATGGATGAACGGCTAACTTTTCGAACACTGAGACCAAATGGATAAACGGCTAAGCGGTCGAACAAGTGAGCGCCTGTAGAAATTATTTGAACAGATGGTTTCGTGAAAACGAATGCCGACACAGGTGTCCCAAGCTCTCCTCTTGAGCCAAAGCAAAGGATTATTTCATGAAAGCGTCACGTGTTGGATGATGCAGTGTTAAGTTACGCGAGGTATTTGACACAATCTGTGAAGAGATCACTTGAAACGAGTCAAAACTCGATCGTTTGAATAACTTGACTTCGCTTTCGGTGCATTCAAATGGATTATAATTAATATTTTTACTATTGAATTCGACTGATTAAGATAAGGTACAACCAAGGAACTTGCACACGAAAAGCATAGAATGCAATACTTCTAAACTTCAATTCAGGTTCAAATTTCCATAATCCCAGCTTCCCTGTCTGTCCATCAAGAATGCATTGCCTTGGTAACTGCTAACAACTTGTGTCAATTACCACCATTTCACACAATCACAAAATGGAGAATTAAACGAGAGAAGATATGGATTGCGATCACACCAAAAATGTTTCCACCATCGTTGCCAAAGTGCCAAGTGAACAGCTGATGAATTTTCTCTAACTGATAGCTCGAATCATTCGAACGTATGATGAATATTCAAGAACGGATAGCTGGAGGCGTTTGAACGGATTATGAATATTCAAGAATGGATAGCTAGAGGCGTTCAAACGGATGACGAAGTTTCTGAAACGAATAGCTCGAATGGTTCGAACGGATGATGAATATTCAAGAACGGATTGCTAGAGGCATTCAAACGGCATGCCAATCCATTCGAATGGCTGATGAACAGCTAGTGAACGGCTATTCGTTTAAAAACGGCTAACCATTTTGAACATTTTCCTGTGAGAGGTCACAATTATCTATAGTTTTTAAAATAATAAAGTATATGAACTTACCTCATCTGTTTTCTGTAGTTCTTTATGCTTGTTTAGGTGAAACAACTTGTTAGGGACAGTTTGCCCCTCCGATCCCCCTTGTGCGGATCACGTGATTTTTGCTACCATGTGCTCAAACAATTGTGTTGTGTGCCTCTACAGGCGAAAGTTTGTTTCTTCGGTCATCTTTTACCCTTTGATGTTGACGTTTTATTTAAGCCTGGAGATACCCAAAAATATGCGAGTTGTCGCTTTTGTACTGTTATTTTTTTTGTAATTCAATATTTACTTCAGTTTCGAGTCTCTAGCTTTCTGCTTTATATAATTTACAGCTGTACCGACTAACAGAAGATTGCGTACCAGATTAAAAACGTCTTCAGTGCACAATTTTGTCTGTGATTGTCTTCAACACAACTATACCTATAGTGTAGTGAGCTGGGGGCACCTGTGGAATATCTTACACGAAAAAGAACCATTACAACTTTGCTTCACTGAGCTGCGAAGAAAGGCAGTCATATTTCTATGCCAAAACTTGATCATGAGATGTTACATGACTATTTTGGCGGGAAATTCATGGCGATCTGATTTTTTTCAAATCTGGTCCAGGTTTTGTCAATCAGACACAATCTGATCCAGGTTTTTGTTAATCCGGTCTGATCTGGTCCCGGTTTTGTCAATCCAATCCAATCCAATCCGGTCCGGGTTTTGTCAATCTGACACAATCTGATCCAGATTTTTGTTAATCCGGTCTGATCCGGTCCCGGTTTTGTCAATCCAATCCAATCCAATCCGGTCCAGATTTTGTCAACGCCCAGCAGTAGGAAAGCTTTCTCACACATGAGCCTCAAGCAGTGTCAGTCCTTTTCCTGATGTAGCTTGATTTTTTCATCTACACTTTCTTGAGGTTTGATGTTTTCAATGTTGATGTTTCCATCTAGAAATTGAAATGGACTTGAACTTTGAAAGAAATTGAAGCATTTATTTTAATTAAACAATATCCTGTCTGCCAAGTTGCATGAAAAGAACCGAAAATTAAAACCAACACCATATCTTTTTCTTCAAAACATCTATAAAGTGAAAAAAAAATTTAGTGCACTAATTAGATGTCTAATTAAAAGCAATATAGGACAAGGCTTGCAACCACACTCAGGTTTTCAGCAAATTTACCTCCCCTATTTCAAACTAGATTTAATTCCAAAATATTAATGATCTGATGAATGTGATAACAGTTGCTCTTCCATTGATAATGTGTCCTATCTTGTCCAAATTCTAACTTCATCCCTCCAGTATTATCCAAGAAAATTGCTGAAAAGGTTAAAAAAAATATAGCTTTCTGGCTATGATTGGTGTTAACCATAAGGACCAAAGGAATTTGAGCAGTGGGGTTTAAATCAATCAGTGTCTCAGGTTGTTTAGGGCTATTAACACTTCTCTCAATCTCCTCACTTCCCACAATAAATTAAATATCATTAACATTTCTTAATTTGATTTTTAGGCAGTCCGAGTCTTCAGTTGAAACCCTGTCTAAGTTCAGGATGTATGCAGAGGGTTGTGTTCAAATGATTTACCATTGGTATGTTTTAGTATAATTAAGTGTTGTTGTTAACTGTCTGTTTTTAAAAGGATATCATTCCTCTCAAGTATTGACTGTTGAGATATATTTTTCAACACCAAATTAAATTAAGTGGTCGCAACAACATTTGTGAGAGGAAATAAAAAGATTTACTGGACTTTGTACTCACTTTTTTAATTTTTTTTTCAGCTTAATCTTTCAAATTTAAAAGCTCTCTGTGATGTCAAGACTACACAAGGTAGTAAGAGGAATGGTGAAAAATGTACACTATTACAATTACCAACCCTACACTTTGACAAACATTCATCCACATCATTATTTTATCTCCTAAATGTCATCTATGAAACT
This sequence comes from Stylophora pistillata, assembly GCF_964205215.1. Classification (NCBI taxonomy): domain Eukaryota; kingdom Metazoa; phylum Cnidaria; class Anthozoa; order Scleractinia; family Pocilloporidae; genus Stylophora; species Stylophora pistillata. The sequence goes on from NC_142529.1 coordinate 2,147,375, forward strand.
GCATGTACCGATTTCAAAGTGAGTTGAAAAGGAATACCTTTTGAACATAATTTTTACTTTCCTTACAACTGTATATGCTGCCCATTATAGGAATGCTTTTCTGTAGATTTTTGCTTATTCATCAGTACTACTGTACTAACAGCTTTCATCAGTACTACAGTACTAACAGCTTTCATCAGTACTACAGTACTAACAGCTTTCATCAGTACTACAGTACTAACAGTACTAAATCGCGAGCAAGCATGAATACCTACAACTAGTGTACTAACTAAACCTCTCGAGCAAGCATGAATACCTACGTACTAGCGTACTAACTACAACTCTCGTTCTTTTCATATATAGCATAAAATTGAACATTTGATTTAGTCTGTGAAAAAAGGAGTATATTGATAACCATTGGGGTTTGTGGTTTTGTGGTGTGGACCTTATTTTTAATGCGCTAATGTAGTGGAGAACAACCTCACACTGCGTTGTTTTGGTGACCTCAAACTGACGGTTTTCATTGAAATAAACCAATTATGAATTGCAGTTTTTTCTTTAACCCTTTTAGAAACTATATTTTGGTAAAACAAAGTAAGCAATAAATCCTAATGAGTCTTTAATAAACATTGGTTAGCATTTTACTTGACCTCCAGACCTCTACCACATGCACGATCGGCCAAACCAGACCATTTAAAGTGTGCAACTTAATGAATATTGCGATGTCGGTCCTTTGAGAATATTTTTTGGTTGCTGAGTTTCTAGTTCTCTTTTGTTTGTGGTGTTGCGTGCTCAGAACCTTCCATGACTCCCCCATATTTACTTGTTTCCAATTCAATAGTAGAAAAAAAAATACTCTTCTAATCCAGAGCCTTCTCATTCCTGTTTTGAAGTAGTAAATACCCTATAGTAATCAACAGCTTTTTGTTTTTGTTTTTTGAAGATAACACGAGGCCGGAATTACTATTTTGGCCGATATTTCGCTTTGAACGGAAAAATAGTTAGCACATTAGTACCTTAGTACTCGGTACAGACAACCCATCACGGCTTGTTCTGAATTTGCTCAGTACGTTAGTACCTTAGTACTCAGTACAGACAACTCATCACAGCTTGTTCTGAATTTGCCTAGTACGTTAGTACCTTAGTACTCAGTACGGACAACTCATCACGGCTTGTTCTGAATTTGCTTAGTACGTTAGTACCCTAGAGCCTTAGTACTCGGTATGGAAAACTCATCACGACTTGTTTTGAATTTGCTTAGTACGTTAGTACCTTAGTACTCGGTACAGACAACTCATCACAGTTTGTTCTGAATTTGCTTAGTACGTTAGTACCTTAGTTCTCGGTACGGACAACTCATCACAGCTTGTTCTGAATTTGCTTAGTACGTTAGTACCTTAGTACTCGGTACGACAACTCATCAGGACTTGTTCTGAATTTGCTTAGTACGTTAGTACCTTAGTACTCGGTACAGACAACTCGTCAGGGCTTTGGAAGGTTTATTACTCAGCCATAAGACCTATTTGTTGTATCTTCTTTTTCAACCAATATTTTCCTAAATTTATAATTCCTTTGCATAGATGTAGATAAGCAAATAAAAGAAAGACAGAATTTTTAGGTTTATAATGGGCAAGAACAGCAGAACTTAGACAAGTCTTAAGTCGGCTTAATTTTAATTGTACATTAATCATCCGTACTAAGTGAAAAACAAGAAAAAAAGAATCCTATTTTGGGCATGGTCTATACAACTGTAATGGTAGTTATCAGTGAGTAATATTGCAGTGACAATGTAGATCTCTAAAGCAACTTAATATTCTCCTGGTTTAAATAATTATGTCTCAATCTACTTGTAACCAACTTTGTGGCATAAGATAAAACTTGACTATAAGTTTACTTAAGAATGTGGACATCCATAATTGTGATTTATTACTGGTTTACCTCTTATTTTCAATAGCATTCTTGTTTTGTTATAGGATTCCACTACTCCTAGTGTAGCCTCTACATCACAGGAAGGCCAGGAAAACAGGACACTGAAAGTCACTTTTCTGAGTAGTGAGTGGAAATCATCAACTGATGGAGACGTGTCAACTATCACCCGAGAGCTAGCCATCCAGTTAGCTAAACACTCTAATGTTGATGTTAGTGTCTTACTACCAAAATGCAGTGAAGAGGACAGGAGCAGTGCAGAAAGTCACAATGTGAAACTCATTGAAGCAGGTACAGTTCCTGGTTTAGAGCCCGTTTATTGCTTGTCATCTCCTCCCAGAAACCATACAATGGACTGTGTCATTGGTCATGGAGTCCACCTTGGCCGACTAATTGCACTTATGAAGAGAAATTCAATTTACAGTCACTGCAAATGGATTCAAGTTGTTCACTCTGCTCCTGAAGAAGATGGAATGTACAAAAACATTTCAGAAGGTGAACAAATGCAGCAGACAGAAATAGAACTTTGTAAGATGGCTGATCAAGTAGTTACCATTGGACCCAAGCTGGCAGATGTTTACAAGCGTTACCTTTGTCATGGTAAACAACAACAAAATGTTTTTGACCTTACTCCAAGCATTTTCTCAGAGTTTTTGGAAGTAGAACAAGCCACTGAAGAAAGAACAACATTCCGTGTTCTTGTTATTGGAAGTGGTGACAGCCATGAAGATTTCAATGTCAAGGGGTACGACATAGCTGCTAAAGCAATTGCTGAGATGAAAGGTGAATCCTATGAACTCAAGTTTATATGCCCACCTGGAGGAAAAGGAGATGAAATGGCAGAAAAGTTGCTCCGCCATGGCATTAGTCGGAATCAGCTTATTGTTCGTAGCTTTAATGATAGCAGAGAAGTCCTAGCCAACTTATTCTGTGAAGTGGATCTTGCAATAATGCCATCCAGGACTGAAGGATTTGGAATAACAGCTCTTGAAGCATTATCTGCTGGTCTACCCATACTTGTCAGTGGCAATTCGGGACTTGGAGAAGCTCTGAAGGAAGTTCCTTTAGGCTCCTACTGCGTGGTAGACTCTGAAGATCCCAAAGACTGGGCCAAAGAAATCAAGAATGTATGTCAGAAAAAGAGGAAAGTGCGACTTAAAGAGTCAATGTTTATTCGTGACAACTATCTTGAGAAGTACAGCTGGGAGGAGCCTTGTAGAAGTCTTGTAGAAAGGATGTACAAACTCACATTTGGTAAGCTAATCTCCTTTAATTTTTTCAACAAAATGTATTGTTATTCAATAAAAGTTAATCTTTAATAGAGTAAAAATTTATGTGGTTTTTTATGTGTTTGGTGAAAAAAAAAGAAAAAAAAAAAAGAAAACAAGTGCAATAACAGAAAATGCATTTGCTCTTATAATCACTCACTGAATGCTTAAAACTTTTTAGAATCTTGTCTTATCCTCAAGCTTCATGAATGTAATTGAAAATTAATGCATTCTTCTTTTCTTGCTAACCTCCTTGTAGCTGATCAGCATCCCAAAGGACTTAGAGAAGAATCATCTCACATTGCTCATCATGAAGGTACAATAACATCAGGATATAATGATACTGATAGACCAATTAATCTCAAAGTGGTTCCCAAACGTGCAACCCCTACAAAGATCACCTCTAGTACAAAATTTTATGCCAGAACCAGGTACCTGTGAATTGGCTTTTACCAGTTGAGTTAACTTAGAGGACTCCACTGAGATCATTTAAATTATCTTTTGCAGCTGCAGAAGGCCCCCCTGTTGGTCACTTGCCACATTCATCCATGGAATGTGAACAGTTTCCCTCTTCCTATAGTCACTGTATCTCAAAATAAACCCGCTGGTGTACCGTAGTGCTTCATGTGTGTAGAGTACCCTTAATAAGTTTATTTATGACTACAGTTTCATGGTGTTTGGTTTCTTATCCTTGTCAGGCCACAACAGGCATCCATCTTCTGAACAAGGTCAGTATCTATTTGCTGGAGCCAGTTCATCATATTACAGAGGACTCATCCATCAGGAATGTCATCCTCAGGGTAAGACGACAAAACAACTGGGAATTCTTCACCAAACAGTGAGAATGATATTATTAAGCATTTGCCAGCTACTGTATGTTAGGAGCTTGTGAAGAGTGTTGGATTTTGACTGGTTCTGTAGCTTTAGTTACTCTTTCCTACCTCTTTACTTCTTTCCCTTGCTTGGTAACATGGCAGCAGTTAGTGTAGCAATTACGAGTAAGTACTTCAGTTATCTCAAGGATGTTTTTCCTAAAGCTCATCACTGACACCTTTACATTATTTTAAGTGCTCAAAACTTCCTAAGGTGTTTCAACCCATTCCATTTCTCAGAGCACTTGTGAATCGAAGTTGTGTTATGCTTTTACATGGAAAGGATCCTCTAGTTATATGGCTTGCTTGCTTCTTTTAATTAGCAGTGGATTCTAGTCAGGGGATTCTTCCAACAGCCTTTGCACATCCAAATAACCGGGAAAGCCGAACCTTTCCTCAAAGTGAGTGCAGATAAACTATGGTAATAGGCCATTTTACAGTTGGGCACTTAATTGCAAAGTCTTTGATTTGAAGTGAGGCTGATGGTGACTGTGATGAGACAGAGACCAGTATCTAGTTAGCATGACTAAAAATGGAAAGTAATTTACATTTGAAAAGCAGCAAAATTTGTATCACAACATGGTCACTCTTAGTTTCACTCCTGGTCAAAGGCTTGGTAACCAAGCATGCAACTGTGAAATGGAGTACTGGTATTTGATTTTTATTTTTTTTTAAGCTCACTAATTTTTTCTGACAAGGTGCAAATAGATGTCAGGTAGTAAGCTGCCATCAGCACGATTTACAGGTGTGGGTGGAGTTAATATGTGAAGCTTCCAAACAAAGGTGCTGGTGGTAGCGTCGATTAAGGGCGCTAATTGTAGAATTTTCCCACCCAATTGTAAGGTTAGTTAGGCATGTGTGCTCTGACAAAGCTGAATTTTTTGGCAAAAGAAGACCGCTTTCTGATGCTCTTTCAAATGTGTTTCAAACTGATCTTTGGTCTCTATGATATACTCGTGATCACAGTCACTACATGAAATGGAATAAATGTGACCTCTCACGCGAAAATGTCCCTTAGGACTGAACGCACGGCCAGGGAACGCACGGCAAGCAAATGGATAAGAAACGGATAGCCAAGCCATTTGAAACGGAACAGCCAAACAGATGCATGGATGAAGAAAATATTCGCAGGGATGAAGTCAAACGGAAACACGGTTGAAAAAACTATTCACACGGATGAAATCAAACGGATACACGGATGAAGAAAATTCTTGCAGGGATAAAGTGAAATGGACACACGGCTGACAAAAATTTTTGAACGGGTGTAGTCAAACGGATACACGGCTGACAAAATATAATTGCACGGATGCAGTTGAGCGGATGAACTGATAAAAATTCATGCTCTTTGTATTTTTCCAGATGATTAAGATAATTTTAAAAACTTAGAAAAATGCATTTGCAAGGGAAAGTTACTTTTATGTAATTATTTTACTCGTAAGGAAAGTACTGCCGTTGAAACTCGAACGGGCTTTCTGTGGTCAACTTGGGTTGCTGTTTCTTTTCATATTGACGTAGATTTTTGTAAGAAAACAAAGAAAAAGATAAACAGAGGACCATACCAAATTCTTCACACGAGTGATCATGCTTAAGAATGTACATGTAGTTGACCTTTCTAGGTATGTCTTCTTGCCTTTGTTTGAGGATTGCAATGGGATTATTTCAGTTGGAGAAGCAGGTGTTCGTGAAAGGGGAGTTCAATAAATTCCTGAAAGTATTTTAACCTTTTAAAACTGTTGTTCCCCTTGTTCTTAAATACCCAACTTCACCCTACATTGATTTTTCAGTTTTTTTCCTGTAGCAATACACCATGATTTCTTTAGCACCTTGTCATCCATAAGAACAAAGGACTGATAATTACATTATTTTTCTTGTAGGTGGGAATGAACAAGTCATCCGTTATCTTCAACAGTGGCAACAGAATGCCAGTGGACATAAGATCAGAAGCAGTACAGATCCACTAGCAGACTTACACAGGATTGCTTCTGAAAAGGGCTATAGAATTTCTGACAATCCAGGGTCAGGGAATTGTATGTTCTATGCCTTGACAGAGCAACTGAAGATTGTCAAAGGAGTTCAAATCCATCATGTAGAATTAAGGCATTCCTTAGTTCAGTATCTAAGAGAGCACCCAAAACTGGTAAGTGTTTGTTAAACGTACATATAAGTTCTAGAACAGATACTACTCATGTGTCTTCTGTTTCATATTCAATTTGAATGTTAGGAATTATTAAATTGGAACATGTTCATGGCTGTGATCCTTAAAAAAAGTCAGGGTGTGTGGTAATAGTAAACAGAGGTTCCCATTTTCGGCTGTTGGACAACTGTCGGCCAACAGGTTACCAATTAACACATTACTGACAGTCGGCCAGTGGTGTTAAGTAGACCAACAACTTACAACCCACCAACAGGTTACAGACAGGTCCTCAACTGCCCGTGAGCCAAAACTCTGGCCTGAAACATTATGAAAACTGTCGGCTATCTGACAGCTAACTGTCGGCCGACAGTCAGCCTACAATATCTTTTAGGAACTGTTCTTCACTTTTACTGAGTGTGTAATACATAAACATTTAAAACAGTGCAAGAAGACTTTTAATGATTCATTAATTGATTGACTTAGAAATAAGTTACAGTCATAGGCAAATAGCTCAGGAAAGTGTTATTGTGGACTTCAAACTCATTTAAATGGTTATAAGAATAATCATGATACTTATTTTATTATACAGACTTATTTACTTGGTTGTGAAATTTACTCACTTGATCAGGCAATTGTAAAATTGGTAAAAGTGAAGAACAGCTCCCCTAAAAGTCTGACAGCCAACTGTCGGCCGGCAGTATACCAACAGTTGACGGACAGTTGACCAACAGCAAATTGACACTTAAAAATTTGACAAGTGTAAAGACATCGCAGTTACTCGACCCTTACCGTTCTAGTAGAATCAGTCGCATGATGTACCACAAATTGAGCTAAAATTGCATCATCGTATGTCCTGGGTAATTATCTATGAAATCGCCCTATAATGCATTGCGGTTTGTGTTAGGGCGTCATATATGGACTTTCAATTATCTTTGTCTGTTTGAGTTTATTTTTGGTTAATATTTTCATTTTATTATTTTTTTACGTATTCGCTTGTCAGAGACAATAAAAGCTGCTTACGTTTAGTAAAGCAAAAAAAAACTGCAAGAAGACGCTTGTGTTACTAGCCGAAGAGTTTCCATGGTTTTAAACTACTCCTTTATTTCACAGTCATTGCAGGGAGTGTAGATGTTCAAAATCTAAATTACAGAGTTGAAGTTAGTAAGGGAAATGCAAATGTTAACTTAAATCAAAGAGCGACATTTGCCCAGTGGCATCTCACAGTTCTTCTGACCAGCAATTCATAAAATTGTAAACTACGTCTGTGACGTCATCAAAATATACAAATTGCAGAATGTTTGAAAGTTGCGGTCTTAATTAACTTGCGCAATACAAATCACATATTTAGCAATACACCGCTGTAAACAAATTTTTTGCTTCTTTACTGTGAGGATGATGCGATGGGATTGTGAGGGGTTTGGTACCTAAAAAAACCTAAACATAAGAGATTGCGACGAGATTGGTCCCAAAAAAACCTAAACAAAATGGCGGACTCAAGTGAGAAAGTTTCATTTTGTGTCAATATGCAATGTTCTTCCCTGCGAGCTGAGGCTTTTCTGGTATTCAATGGGGGTTCTCAACCAACACTTGGCCAACAAATTGCCGACATGCTGCCAACAGTTGGCCGACAAATGGCCGACAGTCGGCCAACTGTCGGCAGAAGATTTTCGCAAAAGGCAGTAAACGACTGTTGGCCAACAGTTGGCCGACAGTTTTTGGGGGAGCTGTTTTTCACTTTTTCCGTAAACTTGTTACTTCGTCAGTTTTATGGACTCGTTGGGTTGGTTGTGCAAATTGCTCTGTTTTAACCTGTCACATTTTAAGCAGGTTATAAAAACTACTGTCTGTCGTATACACTCATTAATTTGGATGATTGTAAACATAATACTCTTTCAGCTTCATCCTCTCCTGATTTTGGCCATTGTAAAAGTTACTCTGACTATCTGATCCACGCAGTGATTTAGTTAAGGTCAGAGGATTGAGCCTAGCAACCAAAGCGTCTTTATTTGTCTTTCATTACTTCTGGAGGTAATATTCTGACTGTAAATTATACCTATCCTTTCACTCAACTGACATTGCTCACGTATTTGGCTATCTGAACGAAGACTTGAGTGAAATCTGCCAATGGTGCTGTCAGAATTCCCTTCTAATAAACCCAGCTAAAATTAAAATCTTACTAGTTGGTGTTCCTCAACTACTGCGGAAATTGCCTCCAACATCAATTTCACTCTTGGGAAAGGAAATAACACCAGTCCCTGTAGCAAAAGACCTTGGAGTCTACATCGACCAGTCCTTAACATACAACGATCATATTACTAAAACTACTTCTAACTGTATTTTCAAACAAGTACAGATCAGCAGGATCAAACACCTTTTGGACAGGAAAACTCTCTTACTTTTGATGAAGGCTTTTGTTTTTTGTACAATGTATTATTGTTCAACTGTATGGGCCAACACTTGTCAAAGAAATATAAAGAAGCTTCAGCTAGTGCAAAACTTCGCTGCCCGTATTGTATTAGGTCATAAGAAATTCGACCACGTCTCCCAATGCATAAAATCTCTTAATTGGCTCACTGTTAAGGAGAGATCTTATTTCAACGATGCTGTAATGGTATTTAAATGTGTAATTAATTTAGTTCCTGAATATCTGGCTAACACGTTTGTCCCACGATCTCATATTCACAGTAGGGTAACTAGATCATGTAATCTGCTCCACATCCCACGATGCCGCCTGTCCTCTGGGCAACGTGCATTCACGTATCGTGGATGCAAATTGTGGAATAACCTCCCAAAGGATTTAAAAGCAGCTAAGAATGTAAACGCCTTTAAGTTCCGTCTACTGAGAGCGCTCCTTAATGGAAATGTTGCGAAAAGATGAATCGTTTCTATCTTCTATTCTTGTGTAATTTTTGTATTAGTTCACTAGTGTTTTTAACGTGTATTGGCCTTTTGTATTTATATTGTATTAGCTTTAGATTTACTTGTATATATATTTATGATGTTACTAAATAATTGTTACTATAATATTACAATAATTTAATGTAGGCTTTGTAACTGAAAAACCCAGCTTGGGAGTTGCAATAAACGTATGTATGTATGTATGTATGTATGTATGTATGTATGTATGTATGTATGTATGTATGTATGTATGTATGTATGTATGTATGTATGTATGTATGTATGTATGTATGTATGTATGTATGTATGTATGTATGTATGTATGTATGTATGTATGTATGTATGTATGTATGTATGTATGTATGTATGTATGTATGTATGTATGTATGTATGTATGTATGTATGTATGTATGTATGTATGTATGTATGTATGTATGTATGTATGTATGTATGTATGTATGTAATATTTATTGCATGAAAACATTGTTATATGTAGCCATTGTGAGTTATGTTCTTTTTTACCTACTCTATTACCATATCATATGTTGTCTTGTTGGACTTTCATTTACAGGTGGATGGAACAGATCTGTTTCACTTTGTTGAAAGTCGCACAACATGGGGTGGTTACCTAACAGAAATGAAGCAAGATGGCACGTGGGGTGATCATTTGATTCTCTTGGCTGCTGCAAACTGCTATAGAATAGCCATTCATGTGATTAGCAGTCTTCCAAACAACAGTGAGGTAATCATCAACCCAGATTCTCCATTGGATAAGAACAAGCATCTTGTACTGGGACATGTCCATGAAGTACACTATGTGAGCCTTCAGCCCTTGCAAGGTACTGTAAAGCTCAGAACAGAAGGTATTCTGAACTTGGCCTATCTAGTATGAAGGTTGCAAACAGCATATTGTGATTTTCATTTATTCCATGAGTGCACATTGGAAAAAAAGCTGAGTTGGTAACAACCATGTAATCTTGTATCCATGGAATGGAATAGTTCTTCTCTTAAATTTGATAAAATCCTGGATGAGTTAATAATTTTAGGCCAACAAATAATTATAGCTACCAACTGTCACAGTGCATTTCCTTTTAAGGTGATTTGGAAGATGATTTGATTCATAACTTGAGCTTAGTGAATCAATCAGAAAATGTGAAAAGCGATGTTCAGAGTTGGAAATTAAATATTATTATAACTATGTGCATTCTACCAGTGTTTTTCATTGCTATACAGGTATATGCAAATTACCATTGCATAAAAGCTTGTAGAGCTAATTGTTTTGAGTTATCTATGATGTGACTTCCTATGGTAACATAGCAAGAAGCTATTGCAATCAATTGAAAGCTTCTAATTAAAAGCTCAAACTGATTCTATGATTAGATTTTGCATGAATAGATTGAACCTAAAAGAGTTTGACCAATTTTTATCATTGTGGAACCCTATTATGTCAAGAACTATTGTCCCGATGTCTTAAATCAGAGATCTTTTTTACATCACAAAGTAGGATTTTCAACAACATCCAGATGGACAATTACAAGGATTTATCAAAATTTTGTTGTTTGCAAATGTTAGAATTTAATAATCCACAAAAGATGAAAACTGAAAGCTAATTTATCAGTATATCGGAAGAAGAAAGAGGTTTGCTTTTCTTTTCCATAATTTTTAAAAACATGTCTGATTCTAAATAGTATTAGATTGATGAGCTTTCCCTCATATGATTTTAGAATATCATACACCTTCTTGTGTCATTGGTGGTTATTGAGAAACATTTCAATGTTTTTGTTATCCCTTTTCACAATTTCTTCAGAAAACAGCACAAGTTTACTGGCGAGAGATGACAGTTCAGCACCTCCCTGTGATGATCAGCCTTCTAGGGGTCTCACTGGAGAGTTGACTTATTGTGATAACTTCTCAGGTGATGTCAAATTATGAGGCTCTACTTAAGTTTGATGGTAACAAGAATGATAAGGGAAATGTGATGATAATGATGATAATGGTTGATAGTGGGGTAGGGGCTGCCCTCAGTAATTCTATTTGGTACAAATATAATGATCATTCAAACACTCCAAAATATATGAACTTCATATATTTCATTGTATCTTATTTATCACTTTCACGGGTTTATTACGAATCAACTTAACGGCCTGCTCTCAGTTGGCTTGTTAGCTCAATTGGTAGAGCGCTGCACTAGTATCGCAGAGGTCAGTGGTTCGAATCCCGTACAGGCCTGATTTTTTTCAGGTCTGATTTTCGCTATTGCTTAAATAGGGCTATCTACTGCGAGGATCGTGCATCATACATATATACATACCTACATGCATACATACATACCTACCTACCTACCTACCTATCTACCTACATACATACCTACATACATACATACATACATACATACATACATACCTACCTACATACATACATACATACATACATACATACGTACATGCATACATACCTACCTACCTACCTACCTACCCACCTACCTACCTACCTACCTACCTACCTACCTACATACATACATACATACATACCTACATACATACCTACATACCTACATACATACCTACATACATACATACATACCTACCTACCTACCTACCTACCTACATACATACATACATACATACATATCTACATACATACCTACATACCTACGTACATACATACCTACATACATACATACATACCTACATGCATACATACCTACATACATACATACATACCTACATGCATTTATACATACCTACATACATACACACCTACATACCTACCTACATACATACATAATATATACATAATACATACATAATACATACATACGTATGTACGTACCTACATACATACATACATACATACATACCTACATACATACATACATAGCTACCTACCTACCTACCTATCTACCTACATACATACAAACATACCTACCTACATACCTACATGCATACATGCATACATACATACATACATACCCACCTACCTACGTACCTACATACCTACATACATACATACCTACACACACACACACACACACACACACACACACACACACACACACATACATACATACATAGCTACCTACATACCTACATACATACCTACCTACGTACCTACCTACCTACATACCTACATACATACATACCTACCTACATACATACATACACACATATACACACACACATACATACATATATACATACCAACCTACCTACCTACATACCTACATATCTACCTACCCACACACACACACACACACACACACACACACACACACACACACACACACATACATACATACATACATATATACATACATACATACATATATACATACCTACCTACCTACCTACCTACATATCTACCCACCCACACACACGCACACACCCACACACGCACACACATGCACACACACACACACACACACACACACACACACACAGTTAACTGACATAGGTTAACTAACCACTCCCCATAGGGGCTCTTCAGGGCTAACACCCACCCATCTCACTCGGGGGAGGACATCCACCACACAGTAATCTTGTGCGTGGGAAATTAACATCTCTTACCTCTAACCCTGAAGGAGACGGTGCCTACGGTTTATTCGTCCTTATCTGAGAAGACTAGAAAATGTATCCATTTTAGAAAGGTAGCAAATTCTCCTCACTTATTTTAAGATTATGAGTATTGCTCCGGCCGGGGCTTGAACCCTCGACCTCCCGCACAACACAATCCGGTGCTCTAACCAATCGAGCTAACCGGGAGGTTAGTCCCTCTAAGGACTACACTCACCAGGACAATCACACTACACTTTCACATGTTACTCCTGGGTTCAAATCATTCACTGCAAAACTTCAAACACACCTCAGAAACTGAATTTTCTTATTAAACAGTGGTGGCTGAATTCAATTTGTAATCAAAACACTTCTGCAGACTTTTTTTAAGCTTTTAAGGTGGCTGGCACCAGTTTTCATCTTTTTGATGGTTTGTAACTTTGAAAGAATACAACAAAAAGACTGGCCAAGGCCAGTTGAACACTTTTACAGGGTTAAATTATATAATTGTTGGCTATACAAAAGTAGGTGTCATTTTGCCAGTAGCAGCTTCCATGGCAGTGCTTTCAATGGATTATTCAGATGCATTTTTTAGCTTATGGCTCCAATAATTTGAAAACTAACTCGGTGACCCTGTGATTTTTCTTAGTGATTGCTTTCGGCACTTGAAAAGGAAAATGTACAAAGATTTTAAAAAAATTCTATGGAGTGGAATTTCAGAAAATCTAGAAAAAGGCAATTTCCACACATCACAAAATTTCCTTTGGTAGAATTTTGTAGTTTTTTTTTCTGACGATACCTTTCAACATTATCGTATTGGAACGATAAAAAGAAGGGGTCACTGGACTTGTTTTCACGAGTGTAGCAATTCCCACGTGCGTTCTTGCGCATTTAGACTCCACTGAATAATGAGTGCATATAAAATCTGCAAAAAAAAACACAAGATAGTATCCTGCATTTGTCAAATTTCTGTCTGCAAAATTCATCAAATTTAGACACATACTGCAATCCAAATCTTTCTTCACCTGCTCAAGCCAAATTTCACTATTTTCCATTCTTAACATCTCTTCCATAACAAACCTTTTGCCTTTTGAACAAAAATACCTCAAAACACACGGTTTATGCAACCACAAGTTTTTTTGACTGATTAAAAAAATTTAAGATATGGAGCAAAGAATTCCACACGTTATTTTTTTGTTGTTGTTAGAGAAGCACAGGATTATTTTTGTCCACTTCTGATGGATCCAACCAGATAATTGAATCTCATCACAGTTCTTGTTTGACATTGGATCATAAACAATTGAAGCAATGCACAGTATGCCTGAACTCTATAAATATTTGTTCACTCAAACAGTGATACTTAGTATAAACTGAAACAAAGCTTCTTTATCATTTTATGTGCATTTGCTATTCCAATATGGTTTCCTGCTCCAGTGAGTTCAAGACAACTAATCACCATGTGTTACAGTAGCAACTACCAAGTTTGACAAGTGTCATAAGTTGAGAGGGATGTATTTTACAGATTCAAAGATCCAAATTTGGAGACGGTGAAAGAGCCAACAAGGTTTATTTCGTGTCAGCAAAGTAGAATCAATGATACTTGTAAACTGTAAATAACGATTGTAAAAAGCAACTTAATATAAAGCTAAACGAACTTATAACAAAGATAATGACGCAAACTATTCCGTTGATATTTGGGGGCAGAACCCCAATATCACATAGACAATGTTCTACACATGAAATATTTCAAACGAAGATGAGATTACGCATAAGCGAATTACGAACATACTCGCCTAACAGCAATGCATATGATACTACGAAAAAGTTAAAATAGTCATATTAGGTGCTAAGAAACAGGCTATTAATCTACATTTGCATGAGAGCAAACAATAACAATTCATTTGAGCTAAGATAGAATCGTGCAATGTACTAATCGATGAGAAATACATTTAAATAACATAGAAATGAAATCACTTACATATCTGACCCACACAGTGAAGCTCCTTGACTGGGAAATGCGAAATTGACTTATTTACCCAGACTTACGACTCATTACTTCTTGAATGACTGAAGGCCAACTGCACTTTGACCGTGATGGTGCAACCATAAAGGCTCACACGATACCATGGGCCTTAGTGAGCATAAGCAAATGAGAGAAAATAAACAAAGGGAGAGAACCAAAAGAAAAGGAAACGGACAATCGTAACACCATGGTGTTACGATTAGTGAGTGAGTGACTGACTGGTTTGCATATAGGAGCCCCATAAAATCTTAACTGCAGTAGTTAAAAATGGCAGTGATTGAATTAAATTGAAGTTTAAAACATTGTCTTCCATTTTTTCTTGTCCACTTGTAGGTTCTTCACAATTCTTGACAAAAGGAAAAAAGCCATCAAAAGTTTCCAAAGTGTCAAAGCAACAAAGATTGTCTAACAAGGTTTCCAAAGGTACATAAAATAGTCTTTTTAAAATGAGAATGGATCAATTATAATTTTAGTTTTCAGGAAATTTCTGATTTTCTTCTTCAAACAACTGACAGCAAGCAAAATAGTCTAAACATTGAAGTTTAAATAGCTCCTCCCTTGAACAATAGGAGAAGGGGTACTGTATCATACTGAGGAGTGTAAATTTTGAATCTCTGTTATGCAGTCTTAAAAGAGTTTAAAGGAAGGTTATATGTTGAATGATTTTTTTGCGGATTGAAGATTTTGCCTTAATTTTTAGAATAAGAGAGAGCACCTAACAGTGAAATCTTCACTGCATTTTCTTAGCCTAGCAGTGTTACATGTTTAATATTTTTTGCACTTAAAACATGCACTTGATCTATGGACATACTCATCAGCAGATACCAATGAAACAATGATTTATTGGCCATTTAATTGAATGTAATTTGCACAAATTACAAGTGAGATTCAACAAGCTGCAGGTGGAACAATAAACTGTAACATTACATTCAAGCATAATCTGTGTTCAGTAGTGAGTTCCTTTCTACTCATGGATCCATATTGGCTAACTTGAGAAAAGTTGTTACATTTATCTTACATTATTTTCAATAAATTATGTTGTAAGGTCTTGGCAAGAAACAGAATCCAGCACAAGGTAAAAGATCAGTTCCTGATTGTTCCAATATGCCAAAGAAACAAAAATTGTCAACTTATCCTCATAAAAGTAAGTTTTCATTTTGTTGTGTTGAAATTTAATATTAAGAAAGAAAGAGTAAACAATGCCAACACTGAATTGTGATAATTGCCTAGATACTGTTCAAGTATCAGTGGTAATTGAGTCACTTAAATATTAAAATGCAGTATAGTACTGAAAGCCTACACTTTTACTTATATACTTTACAAATGTCCATCCCTTATGTTTGACACTTAAATGAGGGTACTACCAAACACATCCTTGGAGACCCAGGGGCTGTGGGTCGATTTCAAGTTAGGGCATGAAGAGCCCCTGGGGACATTGTCCTACAAGACTAGTTCCAAACAGTCACAGTCGTTCTGCCATCTGATTGGTGCCAGAAAATCTTTGTGTTTTTCTGCCCAATCAGAGTGAAGTGTGCTTTGGAGTCCTTTCGTGTGTTGTAACACGGACAAATACTAATAGCTCAGTTGCTCGCTATGCCTTGGGCATAGCGATGGAGATTTGCGTGAGGTGAAAAGTTTCAGTCTCAGCACACAATGTAAGAGAAATCGATCAGATTGTCTGCGAAAATCTTACCAGAATTATACTGAATAGTTTCGCAGGTATCACTAGAGAACGTGTTTTAAAGTTTGTGAGGTTTGTATACAACACGATGGTTGCAGTCATTAATATGTCGCTTTAAACATTAACCCAGATTTAAGCTTACATCTTTTCTAGATTTTTTGCATAATTTGCTCTGACTGAAACTTTTCCAATCCCGTGAAGTTATTTCGTGGCACAGGCCACGCAGGTATGTCAAGCAACTGGTACTTGCGCAACTTTCTGTGCGTGCCAAAATCTAATCTCATCTTCGCTTGAAAAAAAAAAGAAAAGCAAAGCGTGGAAACTTTTGCTTCTTAGATGTGGGTAGATGACCCTCTACTATTAAGCTGACATTTGCAATAAAGCAAACCCGCCCTTTCCATCCATTATTTCTTGGTCTTTGGGTTTGTTTTCCCCATTGAAAGCAGCATCGGATCGATTCCCAATGATCAAAGGTATTTAACTTGGTCTTCAACAATCAACAGAAGAGGTGAAATGA
The DNA here is from genome assembly GCF_964205215.1 of Stylophora pistillata. Classification (NCBI taxonomy): domain Eukaryota; kingdom Metazoa; phylum Cnidaria; class Anthozoa; order Scleractinia; family Pocilloporidae; genus Stylophora; species Stylophora pistillata. Next base: position 2,164,224 of record NC_142529.1, read on the forward strand.
CAATGACCAAGGGACTAGAAGAGAATCCGTGGCCTTCTTAGCTCAAGAATTTCAACACTCTAGGCAGCATTTGAAAGATTAAACTCTTTCCAAACCCCTTCGGTAACTGCCTGAAAAAATCTCTCCTTTCCACGATGTTCTCGTTTGTTCAGATTTTAATTAGCTAACCGGAAACACAGCTAAGCTTTCTTTAAGCACTTGCTGGAGGTCGTCCACGAACGTAAGCCATATTGTGAACAACTTTACTACAAAGTGAAGATTAGATTTTGGCGCACACAGAAAGCAGAAAGCCACCTAGGCGAAAGCGCCCATTGCTCGACATATCTGCGTGGCCCGTGCGATGAAATAACTTCATGGGATGGAAAAAGTTTCAGTCACAGCAAATTATGCAAAAAATGTAGAAAAGATGTAAGCTGAAATCTCGGTTAACGTTTAAAGCGACATATCAATGACTGCAACCATCGTGTTGTATACAAACCTCGCAAACTTTAAAACACGTTCTCTAGTGATACCTGCGAAACTATTCAGTATAATTTCCGGTAAGATTTTCTCGGACAATCTGATCGATTTCTCTTGGGAACCATTGTTCACTATTACCCCTGAAAGTAACAATTTTTGGTGAAAGTGATTGGAAAGGTGTATGTTGGACAATTTTTGGGAGAGATCATTAACAGAATCAAGTGCTCAAGCAGAGTTGCCGAGTTTTCAATAGAATGAAGCAGAGTTGTTCACTTGAATCTAATAAGGAATTCTGTTGAGGTTTTTTGAATTGCTAGTTGCTGAGAGCCACCAGCAACACTCCTTTTAAGAACTATTCTCAATTTGAAAATTAGACCACAGTGTCAACTATTACTGCTGGTTCAAACCATTTTGTGAGTTCCAAAGTATGGTAATACGTCTGTGCTTGACTCTGATGCTGACCTGTGCTCATTTAGTTAGATGGATTGTCAAAACAAAACAGCAAAACAAAACTCACAGGTCAAAACAGCACTCTTGTCTTAGAGAAACAAATTAAAGTTTTGTTTCAGTAAAGACAGAAGTTGAGTATTTTTTGATCACTTCTTTGCAGGTTCCTCTGAGAGGGTAAAGAAGACTTCCAAACGACTTCGACTATCAGATGACGAACTAACATTTGCTGGTACTTTTTTGTTTTAAATTGCCACTTTCTTTATGTTCTTTAAGTAGCTGCTGAAAGAAATGCTTTTTATTTTTTAAGCTATTAGAACACACGTTTTCTTCCCGATTGTTTAAATGACAAGGTCCATTGTTGGGGTTATTTTTAGCTATTGAGTAAGAAATCAATCCAAGATATTTGCCATTTTTGTCTGAAATTGTAGATGGTTTGTTTACCCTGTTGCATCTGACAGGCTTTTTAAAAGTAAATTTCATTGTTAAGTGAGGATTTCAATAAAAGCTGGTTATTTATCAATCTATAAGACCTCTTACCACAGTCTGTTTAGCCAGAGGACAGATTCTCGTGTTGGGGTTTCGCCTTCCAGTTGCTTTTAGGGGCACAGCCGTCTTTTACACCCTTGGTAGCCAATAATTTCTGGGAATTTAATATTAGGCATTTTTAAATTCTAATGGTCCATGCTTATGCTTAAAATTTGAACTTAATAATTATGTTAGGTATTCTTGTTAATTAAAATCACACACAGTAGGCTTGGGCCACCTATGGCTATACTGAATTTTTTTTAGTAATGATAGTTTTACTTTGTGTTTGTTCAAGATACCTCTGGTAGCTGTTTGCAGTCTCCATTTGTAGAATTCCATCATTTACCATTTCCTGTGAACCCGCAGGGTTACAAAGAATCCAGAAGACGTGACCAGAGTAAGTAGATGAATCACAATGATTTTCAGTGTCATCAAGTGTATTAGTCAATGAGCAACAGCTGCTACACGCGTGTTTTCTTTATTTAAAGGACTGTTTTACTCTTCTACCAATTCTTGCTCCGGTTTATTACAACCTGGTGTTATCTTCTAAGTCAGTTCCTTAATGTCTAACCTTTCAATGAAGCTCAAAAGCAGAGTATCAGAGTGCAAAGCCAAAGTTCTGGAGTTTAATTCCTTGTTAGAAACTGAGATGTTTTTATTTGTCTGGCGCTCGTTACAGAAAAAAACATGTCTTTAACTTTTCAGGTGGATGAAGCAAATACGGTAATTGTGAAGAAGAGCTCCCCAAAAAACCTGTCGGCCGACAGTCGGCCGACAGACGACCAACTGTCGGCCGACTGTCGGCCGACTGTCGGCCGACAGTTGGTCGTCTGTCGGCCGACAGTTGGTCGTCTGTCGGCCGACAGTTGGTCGTCTGTCGGCCGACAGGTTTTGCCTGAAATATAGGCTACCTGTCGGCCGCCAGTCGGCCGACAGTCGGCCGACTGTTGGTAATGTGTCGGTAACCTGTCGGTACCTTGTCGGTAGCTTGTCCGTGAAACGATCACACAATGTTAGGGATTCTAAGTTTGCCGTTACAAAAGCATATGGGTTTAAATTATTAATTTTTTAATTTGCGTTTGTCGCAGAGTGGCAAAACGAGGTATCGTGGTCGTTTTAGATCAAGAGTTTTTGGTCTGGTTTACCAGAAACGTTGAGTGATCCGATATTTCACTCGTAGAATCGTGCCTCGCTTGATACAACATCCAACATGTTTAATACGTTGACAATTGACTTTCAAGATTTGGTGGCTCCTAAAGGAGCCGTTTTAAAAAGTGTTTGTATTGATACGTAGCTTATGGTTTTCAGAGTTTTTGGCCGAGTTTTCGACTAAATTATCTTCCTATGCGATTCTTAGATTGTCTGGTGTGTTGTAAATTACGCAAGTGATATATCCTATACGCATCTGATAACATTTTGGAAGAAACGTTTCTTTACATACTACCAACTTTGCCGTCGATCGGTAAGTAGGTGAAGTCTGTCGAGTCATACATCACCATTACGGATTGTTATGTCACGTTAACTGTTCGTTTTTTACACAATTTTTCTTTTTTCTTAACCTGTCGGTAGACTGTCGGCCGCCTGTCGGTCAACTGTCGGCCGACAGTCGGCCGACTGTCGGCCGACAGGTTTTTTGGGGAGCTCTTCTTCACAATTACCGCAAATACAGCAAAACAGTTGTCTCAGATAGCATAAAATAAGTCTTAGTCTTTGGGATTTATTTGTTCATTTGGAATGCTTTTGTTTTTTTGTATTAAACTGTTTCCCTGTGTTTAAGTTCTTCATTTTGAAGGTTTTCCTAACAGTTAATGATTTTATTTTTTAACTCGGCTCGATTTTACAAGGTATATAGGTTAAATTTACATAGCAACTAAACACAGTTAAGCTAAGGAAAAAAGAGAAAAAGATCTAGCAATAAAGTAGGTAGCAAGTTAGGAGGTTACTAGAGACAATAGCACCTTGTAACCGTACGTGATTGGTAAAGAACCAATCCTTATTTAACAACTTTTACACTTAAACACTTTCAAAATTTCTCTTTCGAAAATCGCAGCATTCACAAGAAAATTTGACCAGAGTCGACTGTTTTAAGAAGATTAGAGATTTGATAGGTTCACTGACCTTTTTTATTTAATTTTTTTCATTTTTGATTTTAGGTCATTATCTTGATACTGTTATCAGGGTTATCAAAGACGAGTACAACAGACGATCTCAGCTAAAACCACTGCTTTGGGAGAGTACAATTACGTTGCCTCTTGAAGATGTTTACACAAGATTGAGAATTGTTTCAAGGGGGAGAAGAGACTTTCAATTAGAAAATAGTGAGGTGCACATGTATGATGTCTTTAAAAGTGAGGGTGATGTGATTGTGCTTGTAGAAGGAAGTCCTGGAATTGGAAAGACAACATTCTGCCTCAAAATAGCCTATGATTGGGCTCATGACCGCATTCCTAAGAAGTTCAACTTTCCACAATTTGAAATTGTCTTATTGCTGAAATGCCGGGATATTGTTGGAGACCTACTCGAAGCCATTACTGAACAACTGTTACCTAAAGATACTTATGAATGCTTCCGCAAAAAACTTATGCAGTTCATCAAGGATTTTCATTTTCAACCTAAAGTGTTGATAATTCTAGACGGTCTGGATGAGCTTCCAAAAGAATCTAAAAGCTACGTGGATGACTTACTCCATAAAAAGGTTTTACGATTTTGCTATGTCTTGGCTACAACTCGCCAGGAAAGAGGAATTGCTGTACGACAGAAGGTGAACTTTGACATGCTTTTACAGATTGAAGGCTTTACAATAGGAGATGCTTTTGATTACATAAGAAAGCATTTTAAGAATGCTGGTCCTGAGAATGTGCTGAAAGGAGAGAGACTCATCACTGAAATCATAGAAAACACTTTCCTTGATGCGCTGTGGAACAATCCACTGAATTTGTTACTCCTTTGCGTTGTGTTTGAGGACTACAAGGGAGAACTGCCATCTTATCGCACTGAACTTTACCAAATAATTGTTTGTTGCATTCTACGGAGATATTGTGCCAAGCATGATCTAGAGGCTCCTCTTGAGCTTGATAACAGAAAACTAGTGAGGCTCTTTGAAGACAGTTTGCTAGTTCTTGGAGAGTTAGCTTGGAGATGCTTGGAAGAAGGTCGATTTTCTTTTTGTGAAGAGGAGTTGGCAGAGTTTGAAACTACAAATGTGAACCTAGCAGCACGGGAGCTTGGCCTTGTATTCAAGGAAGCCAGCTTAAGGAAGATAAACCCACAGCACGAGTATTTCTTCTTTCACAAGACATTTCAAGAGTATCTGGCTGCATTTTATTTAGCTAACAAGCCATTAATAAGAGAGGTTGAATTTTTTAAGTTGCATTTAGACTTTTACCCAGTTATGGTAGAGAGCTACAGACAAGTGTTCATCTTTATGTCTGGCATACTGGGTGAAGATGCTCGTCTTCTTTTTGAACAGATTGGCAAGAAGCTAAAGGAAGGAAACTGGGACTGGCACCAGTGCACTGAAGAAGAGGCCACTTTCTTTGTTGAATGTTTCAATGAGAGTAGAAATGATGAACAAGTGGCAATAGCTCTTTCTTCCTTTATTCCGTTTCCACAGACCATGACCTTTGACCTCTCAAATGATGACACAACAACAGATGTTTGCATTGTTTTAAAAGCCTGTGAGAGTTTTTCACAGTTGCAACTTCCTGTTCATCTTGCACTAGAGTGTTCTTGGGGGCATGTTGATGCCAACCTAGATGGTTACAAACAAGCTGACATCATAGCATCCAACACACAGCTACAAACACTTTCCTTTTCTGGTTCTGTTTCAGAAGAGATTACAGCTCTTTTGTGCAAAGCACTCACAGTAGACTCTACTTTACATTCCTTTACACTTGAGACAACTGGATGGATTTCTTCCAGTGAAGTTGTTGCTCTCAGTGACAGCTTGGCTGCAAATAAAACCCTAACAACTGTAACTTTAAAATTGCCTCATGATGTGTTAAAGAGTTGCATAGCCATACTTGACAAGGGACTATCTGCAGATACGCCAATTACATCTGTTGTACTCGAGATTTTTGGTTTATGGAGGGAAACTGAAGCAGAAGACTTTAAAAAGATTTTATTGAACAGATCACTTACGTCTCTGAGCCTTACTCTGTATGGAGGCATGCAAGATTCATTAATAACTTCTGTTAGAGAGGGACTTGTGGCAAATCCTTCATTGAAGTCCCTTGCACTGACATTTTATGGAAAACTCAGCAACACTGGTGTGGCTTTGTTAAAGAATGGCTTTCTAGGAAACAGGTCTTTGGAGTCTCTGGAATTAAAAGTGTTTGGTGAGCTTCCTACAAACTGGGCAAATATTTCTAGGACTCTGCACTCTGCAGTAAAGTCAACTACGTCCTTTACATTGCATCCAAAGGTTACTGGCATGGTCGGAACTTCACAGGTGGCTTGCCTTTGCCCAGTTCTGAATGAAAACCTTTTAGCTTCAAAACTCCACTCATTGGCTGTCAACATCTTGGGAGAGTTAGACTGCAGTGGAGCAAATGATCTTTGCAAAGGACTGATAGCCTCATCAGTTTCTTGTGTCACTTTGAATTTCAAGGAAAGAGTAACTGATAATGTTGCCAACTGTCTTTTTAAGCACTTGAACAAACTCAAAACCCTTTCAAAGTTGACTATTAGTATTCAGGGGGAGCTGATGGGGGACGGAAAGAACACTCTTGAAAGGCTATCACGCAACCAAACATATCTATTTGCATTAAATGTTAGTGACTCATATTCAGGTGACAAGATTTGCAAAGAAGTTGGTTTATCTGCTGATGATTCCTCATCACTTACACCTGCACTTACCAAAGTTAAGGATGGCTGTGTAACAAAGCTTAGTGTGAGCGTTAACAACCCTGACAGCATCAGTGGAGACTGGGGATCCACTCTCTGTGAGGGTTTGGCAAGAAGTGAGTCTTTAACTACATTGAGTCTGACATTTAACACCAGTTCCTTTATTAAAAACATGGATGCTCTGTGGTATGCTGCGGCAATAAACAAGTCATTAACTACACTGAGCCTTACACTCAACAGCTACAATAAGTATGTGATGAGTGAACCCATAAACTGTGGTCTGAGTAATGGTTTGGCAGAAAACTCATCATTAACTACACTGAGCCTTACCCTCAACGCCTGCCATAAATTGGGGAAAATGGTGAGCGAAGATCTGAGTGACGGGTTGGCAAAAAACACATCACTAACTACACTGAGTCTTACATTGAACATCCACAGTAAATGGGATATCGAAGATCCCATGTTCTATTATCTGAGGGGCGGGTTGGCAAAAAACACGTCACTAACTATGCTGAGCCTTACACTCAACAACTACTGTAAGACTGTCTGGGACGAAGGCATGATGTGTGGTCAGAGTGACGGGTTGACAGAACACATGTCATTAACTACACTGATCCTTACTCTCAACAGCTACTGTGACAGTGACTGGCAGGGATGGGAGATCTATCTTCTGAGTTATGGGTTGACAGAAAACACGTCATTAACTACACTGATCCTTACACTCAACAACTACAGTGGCTTTACAGGACGCATGATCAATGCTATGAGTTTCGGGTTGAGACAAAGCATGTCATTAACTACACTGAGCCTTACACTCAACAACTACAGTGACTTTGATGGATACATGATCTTTGGTCTGAGTGCCTGGTTGGAAAAAAACATGTCATTAACAACACTGAGCCTTACAGTCAACAACTACTCTTCCTTTGATGGAGACCTGATCAATGATCTAATTGATGGTTTGGCAAATAACAAGTCATTAACCACCCTTAGTCTTACACTGAATGACCACAGTGACAGGCCTAATTCATGTTTCCATGCTCTGAAGGATGCTTTGGTGAAAAATACATCAATAGTTACCTTGAACTTAACACTCAGTAACTGCAATAACTTCTATGAAGACTGGATACATGAACTGGCTGATGCTTTGGCAAGAGACACATCTTTATCTTCAATTAGCCTGGAACTAAATGTCGTCAGTGAAAGAAATTCAAACTCTGAGAGTTCTTTGGTTTAAAGAGCAGCCCGTTATTTATTATCCTTTCATGAATGGTGGCCACAGTTACCACAGGGATGAATGTTGGAAACCTGATCTGGCTTTGGTTTGGTAAAGAGAGCAACATTAACTACAACTCTGCTAAACTAAACAAACTGTCAGTATTAACACAACTAGAAACAAGGGTCTGATTTTGAAGTTCTCCTGGTTCAAAAGATGCTCCAATTAACTTTAATGAGATGAAGAAGGTGGCTGGCTGGATGTGATCTGGTATTTTGGCAAAGAGATTAGAGTGACATGGACTTGTTTTAGTTCAAAAGGAGAACCAGCTGCTGTGCAGTGAGTGAAGACTGGTTTATTGATCTTGTTGTACACTCTGTGAAGCAGTGACTTTGACCACTCTGGGATTGAAAGGTAAGAGCAGCAGTAATGCAGGGACAATATTTTGAGGACACTTGGTAGAGTTTACTTGTAAGTGATTCATTTCACTTTGATCAACAGTTAGCTAATGGAGACTGTTCATTGTGTACAAAAATAATTTTTTTGAAGACTAGAATGATTCCTCATTAGAGTTATCTCTATCACTCATCTTAGCTTCCATTGACAACTTGTACCTGGCAATATTACCACAAAAGAAAGGATTCTTTGCTTGAAAGATCCAAGCACTTGGGATGAAATCAAGGTAAGACTTTTGGTTACTCAAAATCTGAAACATTTAATTTAAAAAGTAGTTTATATTGATTTTATTTAATAAATCAACTAGCAAAAAATAAGTGACAATAGGTGACAATAATCTTTACTAAGTGACAATCAAACTCGAAAAAGAATGTTTAACTGAATGCATTTTTAGAATGGGGACCACATTGAAGGAAAATAAAAACAAAAAAGAAAATTGTGGACATCCGATGGATACTCTAGAACACGCCAATGGGAAAGTTTCAATTTCTGAAATGTGTGGATATATGTGTTAATTTTGTGATGAGAAAATTACTTTCTTTGTCTTCATTGATGAGAAGATTAAATGTCTGGTCCTAAATTCAAATGCATCAAAGCTTTGTTTATGGAGAAAACAATTATAACTTCTGCTAAGTTATGAGTTCTGCTTCTGAAAATTTAAATGCTCAGTATAGAGGTTGAAAGCTCAATTTTTGTCAAATTAAATGTGGTGTCTTCACAGGTGTAGATATATTCTTCAGCAAACAAATACATTGAATTAATTAAGAATTATTGTGTTTTACAGATAAGTTGAACAGATCATTACAAGTGTCTTGGCTGACAAGCCCCCTACAGGATCAAAGAGTATTGGTGAATTGTTTGACCAGTTATCATGGCAATCATCCATGTTGATTGGAACTGATCTTCGGACATCACATGGTAGCAAACCATAAAGCAATGATGAGATGAAGACATAAGTGAGCAATGCTGTAGCTCTTTCTCTACTGGGTGATTAGATACATTTAGGTGATCATATCAGTCTAGAAACTAGTGCTGGCCTCTGAAACCTACATTATGAGCAACATGTTATGTATTTGAAAGTGTAAGGAAGACATGTACAATTAGAGCAAACGTTTTGTACACACAAATTGATGAGCCTCAAAAGAATCTAACAAACATGACAGACTCTGAGGAAGACTTCCTTGTCTTAATTGACTCAGGATTTTTTCAGAAAGAAATGTGTAATAGTCACCTCAATTTACTAATGTCTTGACACAGGCACTTAGAAAAATATCCAGTGAATGTTATGTGCTTGGTTGAAACTCAGGTTGAAGTACACTTCTGTCGAGAGTGTTGGATTGTTCCTGAACTGATATGATCTCTGAACTCAAGTTAGGTCACCAACTCAAGATAATATTTCATTAAAGATGGTTGATAGAGAATGTTAACTGAAGTCCTTTTTTGTGATAAATTTTTTTCTATTTCAGTTGTTAATGTTTACTATAGATGGATATTAATTAACATATATATGTAGTCAAGAAAGAACAGTAAGAAAGAAATTTCTAAAGAGTTTCGTTAAGTTACAACTGTACATTGAAACTGCTTAATTGTGGTTAGAATTTGACCAGCTTTACATAGAATAATCAAGTGAATTCTGTGTCCATCTTTTGATGGAAAGCAAAGAAAACAGGTTTTTGGCCCTTTCACTCCCAAGATCTCTGATCAAAAGAAACTCACCTTTCTGTCTGCCATATAATTCTGGTTATCAAACAACAACAAACATATGAAACATATGTGTGAACTGCGGTTATTTCACTATTGCTCAAATAGTGCTTTACTGCGAAGGATCGTTCTCATATACGTAATTCTGGTTATGTTAGTTCAGAGAATTTGGTATAGGATCAACCACTAATTTAAATTGTTCTTGATTCTCACCACTTGCCTTGTGACATTGTAATTGATATTGTACAGATAAATTCTATTTTAATCACTCCTGGAAATTGAAGGGTTGAGATCATCAACAGGTTCAAAACCTTGTTTTCTTGTTACTTATGATACATAAGAAGGTGTGGAAAACTTTTGTGAGGCATTCCTAACTCATTGCAGGCATCTGGTTCCTTTTCCAGTTTATCACGATTTTACTTGTGATGTGTAAATAATTTGGTTACTTAGTTCAAATTCGTTGAACTCGAGATTTTGTAAATAATTTCATTTTGTCTTGAAGATGAAAGGTTACAGCTCTACGAATTTTTAGCAACTTCCATTTATGGCTGGCACCTCAACTGCTCACACACTTTGCAAGTACAAAGAGTTTTCAATTTCCCTTTATTTATTACATTTCATACCATTAAAGTTCTTTTTAGAAATAAAGTATTTTTTCAAACCATCCATTGTTGTAGTTCTTGGATTCTTAGCTTTAAACTTTATTGTTTACAGTATCTGGAAACATGTTCTGTCCATAATTTAGGAGAGGGGCTTTTTTTTTTTTTTTTTTTTTTTTTTCTCGTGATAATTATGTGAATTTTGAAATCTGAAAGGGGGGATTCAGTCATTCAAAGCAATGTGATTTCATATGTTCCTCCCATTTTTAGCAAGCGCATTGGTTCAAAGTTTTGATTTAATCATCATAGTGAACATGCCTCATCGAGTTGTTGAGAATCTTTTTTACTTCAGTGAAACTTGTGTTAACCAGTCAAACCTTTTTTTAACTTTACTTTTACTTTACCTAAAGTGGCACAGAATGTGTAATTGTATTACTTTTGTCAAAGGAGATTAGAGATTCTAAAACCTTTTTTTTTTACCACGTAACATGCTATTACTGGTCAAATATCAGAAACGGTCACCGTAATTCCTTTAATTAGCCCCTACGTTCAAATTACAGAAATAAGCGTCCTCTCCCGAATAGGAACCAGTGGGAACTCACCCTCCCCCCCTCAGGCATTATAAAGCACCCTTCTCCCCCTTACCGCTCCCCCTCGGAAGATACAGTACTGGAATAGACAAGATTTTTCTTCGATAACCATGATACTTCTCTGATGTTCTGTCACATTAATCCGTTGTATTGTTGTGATGTGTTTTATCTGCCTCCGTTGGACCCTCCGAGATGTGACAGGTTGAATCGTTGGTCACGCAGAATCACGCAATCCTCAAGACTAGTTAGCTTGTCACAAGACCCTCACGTGTAGATTATTTTCCGACAAACACGAAGATGGCTGGCCACTTGGAGTTTCTTATCGTGATATCCTCTCTTTTTGTTATCGTAGGGGCTAATGTTCCTTACAAGACAGCTTATTTTGAGCAAGATCTCGATCACTTCAACTTCGTTCAAGCCAATAAGGTTACGTTTAAGCAGCGGTATATCTACACAGGTATTTATTGAAGCGTTGTAACCATAATTTCTGACACGGATGGAGCTTTGGAGGTGAAGCTACACAGTTCCGATTAATATGTCAGAGAACATGGTTAAATCGTATAGCTCTCTTTTTCAAGTTTTCTTTAGTACATTTATGAAGTTTACTTTCTGTGAAATTGCATAATCTGTTGGAACAAATAATCATCGAAAGTAAACCACCACTCTCTCTTTCTCCCACTCTTTATTGTCGGTGAAAATTACTTGGCCCAGCTGAATCTTAGAAATATGCGTTATCTCTGAGCATATTTTAGCAGAACCCTATAGTTAAATAATTCAAATTGATACAAAAGTGTTGGAAGTAATGCGTCGATCACGTGGAAGCTTCAACATCCCCTTTGCTCAACCCCCCCCCCCCCCCGCGCGCGGAAGTTGAACTTTTGAAGATTGGTTCGTTGAAACCCCCACCCCCCCCTTCTGGGCCAGAGGTTTCATTGTGCGATCAACAAATGTTGTAGAATTTAGCAAAGTCATGTGTTAGTTTTTGTGGCTGCTGTTGGGTTTTTTCAGGAGGAGGCACCCATAAAATGCAACCAATTTCATTAGGCTCTGCCTATTTTCTTATACTTGTGCTGAAAAGAAAGAGAAAAAACAAGAAATCCTTGAAGTGAAAAAAAGGAAATAAGTAGTTGCATCCAGCCTCTCCATAGTTCATATTATATCTTTTGTACTCCTTGAAGCACCAGCTTGTAAACTCCTCACAGTATGGAGAACTTTTGAGTTTTAATCATTTGTTAAGCTTCGTGCCCACGTTTCCTCACAGATCAATACTGGGATGAAAAAGGACCAATTTTCTTTTACACTGGCAATGAAGGACCAATAACTGGTTTCTGGGAAAACTCAGGCTTTGTTTTTGAAGCAGCTCAGAAGTTCAGTGCCTTGGTGGTGTTTGGAGAACATGTGAGTATACAAGGATGCTTTGTGATAACGTTGAATTGTTGGTGCTCTGATCTCTTGTTATTTATTGTGCTCTGTTGTCATTCCCTTTCAGAGATACTATGGAGAATCCCTTCCATTTGGTTCGTCCTCATTTGATCACGACAAAGTCGGTTACCTTTCAATGGAGCAAGCCCTTGCAGACTATGCAGTCCTGGTGACTGACCTTAAGATTCAGTTCAAGGCCACAGAGAGTAAAGTTGTGGCATTTGGTGGCAGGTACATTGTAATAGAACTTGACAAAGAAATGTTTTGGCAATTGTGATCACCTGCATCGAAAGCATGGGAAGGAGTTAAAACTCTGTGCCAATAACAAGATTCCAGTCTTTGTTTCCATTCAAAATGTGAATATTTGAACAGCCAAGAACAAGAGAAAATTCCAAGTATTTGGAATTGTGTCAGAAAAGGATTAAATTTTTGAAGTGAATTTATATGCGGACAAATGAGCACCATAAATGCAGTATTCTTCGACATACACACAAAAAAACCAAATTAAGGAAAATGAAGACCTTTCTCGAAACCAAGAAGAGGGATTGATGTAAGACTCATTAAACTTAATTTAATGAGGTATTCTGCATCACTATCTGTCCTTGGTCTATTTTTTCCAGTTATGGTGGAATGCTAAGTGCTTACATGAGGTTCAAATATCCAAATGTGATTGATGTTGCCTTGGCAGCCAGTGCTCCAATTTACATGGTCACTTTCCAAGGAAGTGAAAGAGACTTTTTCTTCAGTGCAGTAACAGAGGTAAAGAAAGGAGACTGACAATTATTTCTCTCTCCTGGGATATGTAATGGAGGATAGTGAAAATGCCATTTAGTTATTGATTTAATTTTTAGAAATTCTCGCTCTTTTTTAATGATGTTAGTAAAAGAAAAACTTCCTTCGTTAACTACAGCTGCAAAACTATCATAGCTGGACTTTTGTTGTCACGTTATAGTTAATTTTAAAACAAATAGGTATTTTAATTGATATGATTGTATTGTTTGTTTCTAAGGACTTTTTAAATGCTGATGCCAATTGTCCAGGTTATGTTATTACAGCCTTTGAAATGATTGAGATGCTGAAAAATCAAGGCGCAGAAGGTAAAATGAATCAGAGTTAGATGTAGGAAACCCATGGAATTGCTGAACGCTTAAAATCCAATGAACAATACTAAAACCAGAAAATAGGTTATAAAATGTGTTTCAGAGCACTAAATTCTCTTTACAATTTAAAAGGAAATATGTAGCAACTCAAAGAGGGTTTTGGAAATGAAGGGGTTTACATCTTCCACTCTATTCAGGTTGGAAATTTGGAATGTTGGTGTAAAGCAAGGGACTAGGGAACCAGGGGAATACTCTCATAGTGAGAGATGAGTATGCAACATTATGACAGGAGGCAATTGCTTCATTACTGTACTGTCGGGCAGCAAGGACGACTCAGTGAACAACGTGAACAATCTTTATTTCCAAACTCGAGCACGAGGAGCTCGCTCTAAGTGACTACAACGTGATGCCCGTAGCCCGCATGTAGTTTCTCTCAGAGGGGACCTAAGTACGGGTGACAGGCCAACAGTACCATCCTCTTTCCCTAATATTAAGGAGTGCTTTTAGAAAGCTTTAAAAGCAAGTGTCAAAATCAAAACCTAATTTCTTTTAATTAACTGATTTTAAAACATGGGTACATATAACAAGGAGCTGGATAGCTTGCTAACAGGCTCCAGGCTTTGCACCCTCCAAGCCAGGAGCCTGTTAGCAGGCTAGGAGCTGGATAATTCATTCCATGTGGCAGGTACATGGATTTTCTGTGTAAATGACATAGCAGTAGTTACAGTTTGTTTCAAATTGATGTAGTATAATTATCTGGAGACCATCATTCTAGTCTGGAGTTATAATTCAACTCTCATTTATTTGATCAACTGTGTTTATTTAATAGGACTTGCTGAACTCTCAAAGATATTTAAACTCTGCAAACCACTAAAGTCAACAGAACAGGTAAGGTTTATCAGATCACCATCACTCAAAAACTATCATGGTTGTCAAGTGCAGGATTATATACTCAAATTGCAGGAAGCAGGAGTTTATTTTCTACATCAGTGGTATCTTCCTCCCTTTCACTTACTTTTTGTTTCCTCTCATCCATTTATTTTTTCATCAATTATTTATTTTTTGTTTTCATTTTAGATCCCTCACATGTTACGTTGGATTCGGAATTCTTTTACGACCCTAGCAATGGGTGATTATCCTTACCCAACAGACTTCCTGGCTCCACTCCCTGGGCATCCTGTGAACTTGGCATGTAAAATGATGGCAAGTGCATCATCTAAGGTTGAAGGTCTGGCTGAGGTCACAGCTTTAGTCTACAATGGCACTAATGGAACACTGACTTGCCTTGACCCAGATACAGAGTACATTGAATGTGCTGACCCCACAGGGTGTGGTCTGGGTCCAGACAGCCTTGCATGGGACTATCAGGTATCGGATTGCATCCTAGTTGTTCAGCTCAGTAGTTCAGCAATTAGTTACGGTAACCATGATTTCCATGGGATGTAGGAACTGTGCTTCATCTCTAAACCTACCAGTTCAAACTATGGTGGAGTTAAGTAACTGTGTTGCACAAGACACTTCACCCTGTCAGTGTCTCTTTCAGTCTAGGGGTGTAAAGGTACTTTCTAGGAAACGCAGTGAAATGCTGGGGGGAGGGGTAACCCTGTTAATGACAAGCATCCTAGCAAGTGGAGATGCATAATACTGCCCAACACTTCATGGCAATTAGATAATTGTATAAGCATGGAAAAGATGTCTGGCTAAATTCTAAGATTATTTGCTGCATGTAGATTGATAGTTTCTTTCTCCTCTTTTCTAGTTTTTTTTTTTTTATATCTATGTTCTGGGCCCACTGCAATTGGCTATGCAGTTGCAGTCTCCTTGCCATTTTTTTTTCCATTGGTTGTCGTTTTTTAATTTTTTTTTAATTTTTTTTTTATCGAAAGTGTTGTTGTTTGGCAAGGTTAACAAATACTGGTAATTAAATAAGCTGACATGACCTTACCAAATTTTTTAAGTGGCTATTCTATATGAAGTTTCCTCCTTTAATAACTTGTTGTAAAGAATGAACCTTTCTTGTCTGCTCATACTCCAAATGCAAGTTATGATGGCATTCAATTTGAGTTGCCATTGTTCTGGACTCAAAAGCCTCCATACATGTAATAATGCTTTTGTGTTTCCACGTGAAGACAAGGCTAGTCAGTCCAGAACAATTACAGTTCAAATTGGAAGCCATATTTGCATTTGGGGTATGTTCAGAAAAAAAAAATTGCACAAATTACCCAAGCTTCGACTTAAGTCCACAGGAAAATGCAAGAAATTTTCTTATTTAAAAATTGTCAAAATAAAATTCATATTTAATCTTTTCAGGTTTGTGCTGAGCTTTCTCTTCCAGGTGGTTCGAACAACAAGACAGACATGTTTCCACCTCTGCCATGGACTCCAGAAATGATTACCACATACTGCCAGAAAAAATGGGGTGTGGTACCTCAACCCAACTGGGCACCAATACAGTTCTGGGGAAAAGGTTGGTTTCCTCAAGGCATTGAAATACATAGTGGGCAATCTTGTTAGATTTAAAAGGAAGAATTTTGTCAAGGCAGCTGCTAAGAACAAACAATATGAATTGATCATTGCATTAATTTTGCTACCTCATCTGGATGAGATGTTACATGTTCGCTGTTCACTCTCCCAAAATTTTTTTCATGGTTAAAATTTCCCTTGTAAGCTTAGCTGCCACTGCAAAAGCACTCCTGATTGTTTTGCACAATATGTAATTGTGAGGCAGGGTAAGGCTGGATTGAACCAGACCTTTTGATCTTTAGTCTAATACTAAGCATTGTACATGGTTAGACTATTTTTTTAAGTTTCATTTCCTAGATGCCCTTCTGCTGTTCCTCTCTGAATGGAGGCAATACTAAAATTTGTTTTAAAAGTGATACAGAATTGTTGTTAAACCAGAGATCATGGACACCTGGAAGAAGTCCAGCATGACTTATTTGTGCTCTTGTTAGAGTGTAGACAAGTGGAAACAAGTGATGAACATAACCAAAATAATCGTAACAGAAGAGCGTAATTCGTGACATATGTCACTTACATCTGGGACAGTAGTAAAATGGATGTTTGAGTTTGTTGAAGAAAGAAATACATGTCTTGGAGTGGTATTTGTTTTATTGGTCTTAAATGTGGTTTTATGGGGCACGGGTAACACTCTGACCAATCAGATGAGGGCACGGGTAACACTCTGACCAATCAGATGAGATCATGACTTGAAAGAAAATCTCAAAACCAGTAATTACCATAATTGGTATTCTTGCTTATGTTATACGCTTATTTCTGTGATCACAGTTTTATGAGTTTCTCAAGAAGTGTTTTAGCCACTGTGAACCCTTCCTCATTCTAGATTATGGTCAGAGAAGTCCTTTGTAGTGCAAGAATAAGAAATATTTCATATCAATATTGATTTTTCAGATATATCTTCATCTTCTAATATAATTTTTTCCAATGGAGACCTAGATCCATGGAGACCTGGTGGGGTAAGTTAACGGGTATTTGAAAGGCTCTTGTTACTGTTATCATTGGTGTAATCATAGATGGCTGTTTGATTTTAAATATAATTATGTCTTGTATTTTAGGTGTTAGAAGATGTCTCACCAACACTGGTGGCAGTTCTGGTCAGAGGTGGAGCTCACCATCTTGATCTGAGGTATGTTTTCACTTTACATTTACCAGATTCGTCAATATATAAATTCTCCCCACATTTTTTTTTTTTATAAAGTTATGGAGGCAGGTGATGAAATGAAAGAAAATTGACAGCTATGAGATGTAGAATACCAACATTTCTACTCCAGCCAATGACTAAATTTATGATGATGTAATGGGAGAATTTTTTAGTTTTAAGTTTTAAGTTTAATTTATTCGCCACTGGAATGGCAGGAGAAAGGAACAGAACTTTCGTTCCAATTGACACCTAACCCCTTTATTACCCACCCATCCCACCCCGGGGAGGATATCCATCACACAGTAATCTCTTGTGTGGGAAATTAACGTCTCCTACCCTAACCCTGCTGGAGGTGGGACCTCCAGTTATTGTCCCTATCCGAGAAGACTAGAAAGTCTAACCATTTGCAGATATTATTACAAAGGCAGCACTTTCTTCTCAGTTAATTAGAGACCCTGAGTGTTGGTCTGGCCGGATTTTAACTCACGACCTCCCGCACAACAGTCCGGTGCTCTACCAATTGAGTTAACCGGGAGCTCTGAGTGCATACTAGGTGCTAAAGCCTCATTTGGAGATTTCTTTCATTCTACCAAGTGTGCAACCTTGATTTTTAATTTTTTTTTCTTTTGAATTTATTATAATACTTATTATTAGTTTATTATTAGATTTTTACCTGAAGGGCAAACTTCTATCAGTGGTTCCTGTTCCCCTGTAATAGATTGCTAAAGAGGTTTAAATAAAGGAAGAAATCAGCTTCAAGCTGGTTTACCCAAAGTTTTCTGATTATTATCACTATTTTGGTTTTATTAAGTATTGATTTTTATGATTATGTTCACCAGAGCATCCAACCCACTGGACCCTCCTGCAGTGACACAAGCACGAGAGCAAGAACTGAAACTGATCCAAAGATTCTTACAAGAGAGCAGACTGTTTTAATGGACAGCTATTACAGTTTTCCTGATAGCACTTTTTTAATTAAATGCATAAATTCAATAATGATCAAACCTGCCTTTTGTCAGCAGCTGAGTCACTTTCTGGGTGCATAACTTCAGATAAAGTTTTCATGGAGCATGGGAACATGCTTATTAGGAATTAGAATTTAAAAATTGAATTTGAAATCATTTAATTTACTTCATGCAATAGAAAGAAAGACTGGACATGAGACTTGAATGACATTCATAAGCCTTGGGCTAGTTTAATGCTGTTCATGATTGTTTTTGAAGAAAAATAAACTGTTTGATAAGAATATCTTCATTTCTCGTTTTTTGTGTACGAATTGTGTATGTTTTAATCCAATAATCAGCTGTATTATATATTACAGTGCTGTTTCATTGGTCTTGGTGACGTGACATCTCAAATCATTCGTCACGCGGAATCACGCAATCTATCGGTTAGCTTGTCACAAGACCCCCGCACGCAAATTATTTTACAACAAACTTGAAGATGGCGTGCGGCTTGGCGTTTCTCTTCGTAGTTTCCTCTCTTTTTGCCCTCGCAGGGGCTACTCTTCCTTACAAGACAGCTTACTTTGAGCAAAATCTGGATCATTTTAACTTCATTCAAACCAATAAGCTCACGTTCAAACAGCGGTACCTCTACACAGGTATTCTAACCGTAATTTCTGACAGGTTGAGCTGAGAAGGTGAAGCTGAGCAATGCTGTTCAATCTGTCAGAAAGCATTGTTAAATTTTATATTTCTCCTTTGCAAAGCTGTTGTAACCGATACTGTGATAAAATTAAGGTCTATTTTAGTATATTAATTTATGAAGTTTACCTTCGTGAGATTACATAGACCTACATTTGCTCAATTTGCTGGAACGAATGATCATCTGAAGTAAACAACTTTCCCATTCCCTTTCCTTGTAGATTCAAGGTTTCTGGTGGAACTGAATTTTAAAATATGTAATACCTCTGAGAATGGATTCATTTTCACCATATGCATAATTTCCTAATCGTACGGAAGTAACGACAGTTTGACGGTGAAAGTGAAGGGAGCTTGTAGCAATCACTATGCTTTGAGATGGGTTCTGGCCATTTCCAAGGTTCACCATTGGGTGGGGGAAGGGAGGAGGGGGCCCTGCGAAGAGGAGGGGAGGTGCCCATAAAATACCATTTTGATCTGCAACTGATTTCACTCGTCTCTGCTTATATTATCATGGATGTACTTATTTCCTGGTGAATTAAATGTACCTTTTCATTGAAGTAAATTAAGAACCAGGTACTGCACCTACCCCCTACACTGTTCAAACTTTATCTTTCCTCATCCTTGAAGCACCAGTTTTGGGGCTTGTCTCCTCAGGAGGTTTTAAACCTCTTGTGAATACACTGAGATCTACTCAGAGCAGAATGTTTCCTCGCAGATCAGTACTGGGATGAAAATGGACCAATTTTCTTTTACACTGGCAATGAAGGACCAATAACTGGTTTCTGGGAGAACTCGGGCTTTGTTTTTGAAGCAGCTCAGAAGTTCAATGCTTTGGTTGTGTTTGGTGAACATGTGAGTGCCCAAGAATGCTTTGTGTATTTGTGTTATATGGTGTGGAATAGTGAATGTTGACATTTCACTTCTAAGATTGACTAGATTCCAATAGACCTCTTTAGCTTGTATGTTTTGTTTACCTATTTCATGTGATAAGAGAACAGTCTCTTTCAAATTTCCTCTTATTATTTATACCCAGTGCAAGTTAATTATCTGTCTTCATCCTTTGTTAGAGATACTATGGAGAATCCCTTCCATTTGGTTCGTCCTCATTTGATCACGACAAAGTTGGTTACCTTTCAGTGGAGCAAGCCCTTGCAGACTATGCTGTCCTATTGACTGATCTTAAGATTCAGTTTAAGGCCACAGAGAGTAAAGTTGTTGCCTTTGGTGGCAGGTACATTAGTTTTAGTAACTGTGGTCTAGATCACCTCCATAGAAACTTACAGCATTTGTAATTTTGTAAATCCCTTTTATACATTAATCAGCAAGGTTTAGAATGTGAAGTGCTTTGATGATGTATTTTTATCATTAATCTGCCCATGATCTGTTTTCAGTTATGGTGGAATGCTAAGTGCTTACATGAGGTTTAAATATCCAAATGTAATTGATGCTGCCTTGGCAGCCAGTGCTCCCATTTACATGACCACTTTCCAGGAAAGTGAAAGAGACTTATTCTTTGCTGCAGTGACAGAGGTAATGATTATTTTTATTAATTGCAGTAAGCTAAGGCAATCAATGGTTGATTATTCAATTATTTATTGTTGTTTAGTTGTACTTCAACAAGGCTGTGCTCTAAGAAAAATTTAAGGGAGCTTAGCTCAGTGCTCCTAAACTGTGAAATCCAGGGTGCCTTGTTGATCAACAAGGGTGCCTTGTTGATCATGTGTACTCTATCAACTTTTTACTAGATTCTTCTCTAGATCAGCTTGATCAGCTTAATGATCAATGATTCTCTGCAAGTCAACAGATCAAGTAAGAATGATCTAATCACAAAAATCACTTAATACCTATCACAACAGTGAAATGAAAACTGTTAAATGTTATATGGAGGAGCTGAGTTACTGAATTCATCCAAAGATCACTTCCTATCTCTCTTCCCCGCTTTAACTTCCTGCTCCCTTCCTCTCTCACCCCCCTCCACCCTCTTTCTGTCCCTCTCTCCCTCTGTCCCCCACCCTGTCTCCCCCCTCTCTCCCTCTCTCCCCCCACCTCTCTCTTCCTCCACCCTCTTTCCCTCCCTTTGTTCCCCCCACCCTCTTTCCCTCCCTCTCTCACCCCACCCTCTTTTCCTCCCTCTCTTCCCCCCCACCCACTGTCCATCCCTCTCTTATCCATTTACCCCTCCCCTTAAAAACTCTAAGCAGTAGAGATAAATGGCACAGCAGGGAGATTACCAGCCTCTTGATCCCACTGCTGTTGCCTTGCCTTGGTTGGATTCCAGAACATTGTATCACTTTCAGGTGAGTTGATAATTGATTCTCGTTGAAGCAACTCTCATTGGACTGTGAAATAGAAGTTGCAGGACCACTTTCTGGATTTGCCACCACTGAATTCTGTCATAACAATTGTTATTGAATGACAAATATAATTATTATTTTTCTTGCTTTATTCTCTCCCCAACTCTAGCTCCATGTTTTCCTTCCTTTCCTGCCTTTGTTTGATCCTTGTCCATCTATTGTTCCACCAGTCATTTGCTTTCTGTTTTAATTTTAGATCCCTCACATGTTACGTTGGATTCGCAATTCTTTCACAACCATAGCCATGTGTGATTATCCTTACCCTGCAGACCTTTTGGCTCCACTCCCTGGGCATCCTGTGAACTTGGCATGTAAAATGATGGCAAGTGCATCATCCAAGGTTGAAGGTCTGGCTGAGGTCACAGCTTTAGTCTACAATGGCACTAATGGAACACTAACTTGCCTTGACCCAGATACAGAGTTCATTGAATGTGCTGACCCCACAGGGTGTGGTCTGGGTCCAGACAGCCTTGCTCAGGACTATCAGGTATTGGGTTGTATCCTACTTGTCCAGTCAATAAACTAATATTTCTATGGTCAACCATAGTTTCCATAGGATGTAAGATGCCATCCTCTCCTTAAAAAACTTCAGGATCTTGGAATTATGATGGCTTAGTATTATGTGTGCTGGACTCGTTTAAAAGAACATAAAAAGAATATTGAAAAGAACATCAAAATAGGATAAATATTTTTTTCTTTTGAGGCTTGCACTGAGCTCACCCTTCCAGCCGGTTCAAACAACAAGACAGACATGTTTCCACGTCTGCCATGGACTCCAGAAATGATTGCCACATACTGCAAGGAAAAATGGGGTGTGGTACCTCAACCCCGCTGAGCACCAATACAGTTCTGGGGAAAAGGTTGGTCTGCTGAAGCCTTTGGAATGTGTAGTTAGTGCACATGCGAGCAGAAATCCACAAAGCAGAAAAATAATTTATGCCTGAAAGTATTCATCCATGGGCCTGTGTGAACTTAGAGATTATAGGAGATAAAAAAAAAATATGAGGGTTTTTGTCAACTGAAGGCAGCCACATAAACACTCTGATTTGGCCACAGGTCATGTTACTCCCCGTGGATGGCATGCTAAATTTTTCAGTAAACTTTGTAGCATTTTGCCAGGTTCCAACACCCCCTCTCCCTGGAAAGAGCCCAGTGCTAGAATAGGAAAAAATTATATTCCTTTGATTGGTTTTTCAGATATATCTTCTTCTTCTAACATTATTTTCTCCAATGGTGAGCTGGATCCATTTAGAACTGGAGGGGTAAGTTAATGTTATAAGGGTAGATCCATGTTTACTTTTAGGAGGGGGCTTAGCAATGATTTAACTGGTGGATGACATAAAATAGGCAATGACATAATTTGAACTGCGAGAATACACAGAATTTTCATAAATTTTCCTCCCTGTGTCATGTTTAACTTCAACACCAATATTACCAAAAAGACAGTTTTCTTTTCCTTTTTACTGTATTATACTAGTTTATTGGAAAGCCACTGGTCATCTTGGGGAGATGTGCACCTCTTGCCTAGACCCACCCCTACGGTATTTAAAGGGCTGTCATCAGTGAAATCAGAGATGATTGTTGGTTTTTAAAATGTATTTGATTGTATTTTAGGTGTTAGAAGATGTTTCACTGACACTGGTGGCAGTCCTGGTCAGAGGTGGAGCTCACCATCTTGATCTGAGGTATTGATCAATATGTAAATTTTCCTTGCATTGTTTTAGGAAGTTTAATAGGCAGTTGATAATAGGGAAGAAAATTCTCAGCTCCAGACAGAACACCAACTTCTTCACTTTAGCTGATCATGAAATTTGTGGCAATATACAGGGAGAATTTCAACTGAGATCTTGGAGCATACTAAGGGTGCAGAGCATACTAAGTGCCAAAGCCCCAAGCTATATGGAGAATTCCCTTATTCCCAAGGTTTTTAAAATTTTTCATAATTTTTTGGTATCTGAAAAGTGAGCAGTGATTCCTTTTCTTCTGTAACAGAATTCTGGTAAGGATTAAGTAATGAACAAAACCTTTTTCAAAGCAGTTTTATGATTATTGTTGTCATCTCAGTTGTATTTAGTATTGATGTGATTATGTTCTCCAGAGCATCCAATCCACTGGACCCTCCTACAGTGACACAAGCACGAGAGCAAGAACTGGAACTGATTCAAAAATTCTTACAATAGAGCAGGAAAATCTTAATGGACAACAATTAAAGTTGTCTAAATAAACTTTTTGTATGCATTAATTCAATAACAGTTGGAGCTGTCTATTTTAATTTTTTATAATGTAATATAGGAATAGGCAATTTTTAAGAAAATGATGGTTGTAGAAACTTCAAATAAGATTTGCATGGAGCATCGGAACATGTTAATTAGGAATTAGAATTACTGAGGGAATTTTATTTCATGGGAGGGTTAAAGGAACAAGAAATAAGACTTGGAAGAGATTTAAAAGCCTCATCTTTGTTAAATGCAGTAGTCCAGTGGTCAGTGCGCTGGACTCTAGGTCAGATGGCCCGGGTTCAAGTCCTGGCTGGGGCTTGACGTTGTGTCCTTAAGCAAGACGCTTCACTCACATTGCTTCGTCTTCTCGGATAGGACGTAAAGCCGGAGGTCCCGTCTCCTGCACCTATCAATTAGTTAATTTCGGCAAGGGACGTTAAAGAACCCACATCACGAGATTACTGTGATGTGGTCTGGCCTGTTTACTGGGAAGGGGGGGAGGGGGCATCTGTAAAAATTTCTCCTTTATTAATTGTAAACTGCCGCCGGCAGTCTGGAAAAGTCCCCCGCACAGTGTTGTAAAGCGCATTAGAGCATTTACATGGAAATGCGCTATAGAAATTGATCTATATTATTATATTATGAGTTTTTAAGAACAATAAACTGTTTCAAAGGAATATCATATTTCTCTGGTTTGTCTAATTTATATTATATTTCACTCCTTCCATCCCTTATTGCCTCTTTACTACTGGCAAATTCCAATTTTCTCTATCCTTTTTCGGGAATTCACATTTGCTCTGACCTTTGGCCTCAGGAGTGTGGAGGGGGGTCTACACACTATATGGTGTGAGATGAGCACTACCTTTGGTAGGTGGGGAGGGGGGTCAGCACTGTTTTGAGACCACACCTAAACCAAGCTTCCAATTCCCAGGGTGGAGGGGTTGAGTAACTAAACAACTCGTAAAGAAAAAGACTGCGTATTTATAGAAGGCCTAAAGCTACTAGGCTCTAGCTTTCAAACTCTTCCCATGGTGGCCAATTTACTTAATCAACTCATATGATTCATAGTATCATATATTCATCGTATCTGATTTATCAACTCAGTTGATAAAGCCAAATAATTCATTAAGACACAGCCAATTCACTACATTTTATATCTATTGTTTATTAAAGTTTAAAAACCGCCTCCCGGTTACGGTAGCTCAATTGGTTAGAGCGCCGGATTGTGTTGTGCGGGAGGTCGAGGGTTCGAGCCCCGGCCGGACCGATACTCATTGTTTTAAAATAAGTGAGGAGAATTTGCTACCTTTCTATGATCAAGAAATGGATAGATATTCTAGTCTTCTCGGATAAGGACGAATAAACCGTAGGCCCCGTCTCCTGCAGGGCTAGGGGTAGGAGACGTTAATTTCCCACGCACGAGAATACTGTGTTGTGGATGTCCTCCCTTGGGGTGGGATGGGTGGGAATTGGCCCTGAAAAGCTCCCATGGGGAGTGGTCAACTAACGTATGTATGCATGTATGTAAGTTTTAAAACCAATTATGTGACAGGTCATAACTTCGTACTTGCGAATTTAACTTTATTCAGGTATACAAATTTATAAAAAAGCAAACAAACTAAAGGGAAGGTTGCTTGAAATGCCATGATTGCTTGTGAGTCGTGATTTCATTCACTAAAACATGCAACCCGGCATCGAGGACAGGAAATGATACTTTTGTCTTCGTCTAAAGATTCACGAATTCAAACTTTTTAGTAAAAAGGAAAAGGATATCTATAACAAAGCAGCTTTTGTCAACAGTTCAGTACAGAATCCTTTGGCTTTAGAGACCATAAAAAGGACGCTCGTTAACCCTTAACTTCAATGGCGAGCAGAAAATTGATGAGAAGAGAAAAATATCAATTTATAGTAGACTATTTGCTGCTCCAATACCAAATTCTTCGAACAAACATCACAAGAAATGTATAGCAGTCAGTAAGGAGAATTGCTAATGAGATCTTGGAATGAAACGGATTGATGACGGGTGGACAAATGGTATATTGTAAAGCTTAGCGCAACATCTATGGAAATTCACTTTCTTGGTAAGTGTTACAATTGCTTTCCCGCTGCGAGGTTTACAAGCTAAAAGGTTCCCTGTTTCTTAATATGGAATTGGGGAGTTGTACTACATCTTAAAGTGCTACTGAAACGAAATTTTCGTATCTGAAATATTTGGTCTAACCTGTAGTTTTGAATATGCTGATCGTCATGAGATAATTTGCTTTGGCCAAAAAGAAGCGAAAGATATCTTTTTTAACCGTTCAAATCTAAAATTTTACACAAAACCATGTCCGGGCCCTGGTACCGAGCGAAATGGATTGATGACGTCACTGGTTGTGTTCAGTCCGATAGCGTGGTTTATTTCACTCACTGTTTGTTTATATTCGGAGGCGAAGGAGATAGCAGACATTGAAGTTTTGTCAATTGAATCTTCTTCTGAACGAAGCGAAGTTGTCTCCAGTAGCGAAGAGGAAGATGGTGGCGTAAAATGGGGTTGACAGGCCTACACGACTCCCAAGCGTGTGTTTAGAGTAGCCTATTCAAAGTTTAGCCCTCACGATTATGTCTTTGAGCGACCGCCCTCTTTTGTAAGCTACGAGCGGCGGATTTTTGGATAGTTCGCTCAGTAGTGGTTGTATTTCTATTAAATGCCAGTTTTTCATGAGAATTTGCTTTATGTGTGGCACTGAGTACGCACATCAGGGATTGCGTCTTTTTCGAATCGTTCGCCTTTGTAGATGTACAGCTATTTGTTTTACTGTCTCGATCGTTAAGTTGTCTGGATTGCTTTCAGCTTGCGCCACGCGTGCTGATTCGATCGTACTACAGTTCTTAGTGTTCAGTGTTCCAGCCGTTTTGGCTCGTTTTCTTTTCTTTATTTCGGTATTAAAACGACCGATTTCACATTCATAGAAACACATGATCGCCTTTACTGTTTCTTGCTCCGCGTTGTTAAGGATTTGCGTTATCTCATTTTTTAAATCCTCGTCTGCTCTTATTTTGGCCCTCGCCCTATATTGTAGGGATTCTGGGCATGTTCTGCTAGGCATTTGGTACAGAGGGATTTGTTCGTTATCCTCAGACTTGCCGAGTAGATCATCTTCAGTGGCGGTTTCGTATGAGGCTTCCATGTTTTCTTCATTCTCTGAATGGCATTGCTTTGGCCCGGGGCGTTTAGTAGCCCATCTGCCGTTATAATGTCTTTCGAAATTTTCTGTTGATGGTCAGGCAAGACCGCGGTTTCGATCCTAATCTTTGGATCTCGTCAGTTGCCGATTAACTATATAGACTGGTAGAGATTCGTTCTCGGTATCAGTCGGGAATTTTGCTTCCTATCCAGGCGAACCTCTCGCAGATAGCCAAGATGCCGATGTGGCCGCCGATGAATAAGAAGAGGATGACATTTTGCCCGAAATCCTCTTTTTCGGCCTCCCAACATGCAAGCCACACTCCATGCTTTTACCCTTCTTTCACAGAAGTACACAACCAGTGACGTCACAGGGCTGTTTTGGCCGCGCCAACATGGCCGCCAATTTTGATCTCAGTCTGTCAACTTCGAATGCTTAAAAATGTACTTTCCGGTATGCGTTGGTCCAAAAAAAGTACACAGCGTTTGCAAATAACGTTCAAACTCTATTATATTGCAAAAATCTCAGATATGAAAATTACGTTTCAGTAGCACTTTAACATTTTGACTCAGCATTGATGTATTAATATATCCCCATGAAAAAACCACATTAAACAGATTGAATGATTTGTTTCTCGCCAAGAGAAAATATTCACTTCGTCTCGCGGATTGACTGATGACCGGATATACTGTAAAAGTATCAGAATGTCTAACAGTGATACACAACTTGCCATGGTCGTTTAGATGGAAAAATTTGTTACTTCCTTTTACGCTCTGAGACTAGTCATTATTTTATAACTGCGAGAGGGGGGTCGGATTTTTCTTTTTTTGAGGGAGGGAGGCACATGGTTTTCAGAGGGAAAAGAAGTGGATCAGTCGTCTCTACAAAGTATAAAGGGTAGGGACCAATGAAAATTGACTGCCAATCAATTGCCAAGAAAATTTCAGGGCCTGATAAAAAGGATCAGGTAAATGGTATTGTGACACAACCATTATCCTCCAAACCCCTCCCCCTCCCCCCCCCCTCCCGTGAAAGACAAAGACCATTCTATGGGAAAGGGAGGGTTCGAAGAAAGAAAATGGATTTCTCTTAAGGCGGGAAACAAATTTTAGCACTTAAAGCTGAATATCAGATTTTCTTGCTTAGCCTTGATATCGTTGACGAAACGCCCAGAAAATGTCTAATGAGAGGCATTCATATCTTTTTTCGTCCTTTTTATGTTTTTCTTTTTGGTATCCTATGCAAAAGTATGCAAAACATTGTGACGTTTTGTCCGCGGGGATTTCAACTCGAAATCTAAATATTCATGAAGAAAAAAACCAAGTCATTCATGGCGGGTGTGTTTGCTGGCGTTCTTCTTTAAGACGAAATTTCACTTTTAGAAATAACAAATCAAATACTGAAGACATCCAAAGGACTGAGGAAATGTTGACAAGCTTTGGTCTCTTTCTGGTGAGTAGTTGAACGCGTTATTCCTCCGCAATTTAAGTTAGAATGTTCTGCGGTGGTTTTCTTATCAGTCGTGTGTTTGGGGAGGTATTGTCTGCTTCTCTAAGGATTCACGATGTTTTGATAAAATCTTCAATTTATTGCCAAACCTTTTTATACATTTCCACACGTAGGACTTCCAAAAAAAAAAAGGCTCATTTTAACTTCGCATTTGAATACTTATCTATCAGCGTGACTTGTCCCAGACAATATGGCGGTTTTCACAACTGATTTCAGTTCTGATTTGAGTACTGTTTAACTTTGTAAAGTTATTATCTCTCCCTTTGCTACTTAAAAACTCTCTTTTTCTGCCATCATTCAATGCTTTTAAGTATCTCTAGTAGCAAAAGTCAGGCTCTGTCTTATAGCTCAGTTTTTTATCATCTTTTTGTTTGCTTATTTATTCAGAGCATAGTTAGTAGAGGGAATGGAAACGGCGATTTCAAAACAAGAATACAAGGAGATCAAGAGGATTGAAAACGATGGATAATCACAAGCACAAGTTTACGCTGGAGGAAACAGATAAGCGGAATTAGCCTTAATTTTTAAAACTTGACAGGATTTTGATTGAAGATTGTAAATCGCAGAAGTCTTCTGGAGCACCCGATCAAAATTTAGGGCTGTTCATATTCACGATTTCGAATGTCTCAATCTAAGAAATATCTTCGAATTTTCTGTCGCTTCTAAGACTTTTGTTTTCTTGACTGAGGAAAAATAACTAGGGATAGTTTCGTGAAGCACAATTTCATTACATGGTTGGCGTCTAAATTTTTCTAAGATCTTGTTTGTTTTTTTTTGTTTTTTTTCGATTCGAGAAGTATCAGTCATCACACATCACTTGTACTTAGAATTCTTCAGCGGAAACATGAAGAGACCTACGATTTTTTTAGAAGTGAGATTTCTTTTGCCTCAATTCTGTACGTAGATTTCAGGTATTCTCACTTCTTCAAGAAGATATAATAAGAGACGATTTTTAAAAGCACCATTACATTTCTAACAACTTCTGAATTTGTTTCATAATTTTGTATGTGCTCTTGGGAATTTTGATATCTTCATGGAAACATGGTGAAATAGATTTGCTTGAGGCACAAAGTCGTTTTCACATTTTATCTTCCGATTCAAATAATATCGACGTATAACTCGTGTTTAAATTTCTTCCAAGGAAGCTTAAAAGGCCTTCAATTTTATTGGAAGCGCGATTTCTTTTAGTTCGAGAAATGACCAAATTTTTCTGTTGCCCAGCGATTGGGAATTTTGATATGTCGGCAGGTAAACTTGACGACACAATTTGAAGAAACACAATCACTTCAACATTTAATTCTAAATTGGTTTTAAGGTTTACTTTTTTCCTGTTTTTAAGGAGTATCATCAAGAGCCATAATGGGATATATTATGGCTCTTGGTATCATGTTTTAAGCATGATGTCTGCAGTATTAGATTTCTTACGCGAAAACTTAAAAAGGTCCCTGATTTCAATTTATAGGCTCCTAGGAATTTTGATTTCTTTGGAAAAACTAACGAAAGAGAGAGAATTTCAAGAGAGTACGATGTTATTTAAAACTATTTGTAACTTGCTTTGCTTGGTCTTGATTTTCCTTATCCGAGGAAATCGTTTTACAAAATACCTACAGTAGTGTGATTTTTTTTTTAGCGGATAGGCTAGGAAGGCTTGTGTTTTCCTAGGAATTTCTGTCACCTTTATTTTCCTTAAGAAACCCTAACGAGGCAGAACTTTGAGAGTCAAATTACATTTTTGATTTCTTCTAATTCTACTTTGTGGTCTTGTTCATCGATTCAATACCTATTGTTCAATAAGGTCTCTAGTATTTAGATGTTTTCTTCGAAAACTAAATAGACTTTCGATCTTAAGGAAAGCGCGATGTTGTTCTTCGCAATTCCAGAAATAAATTCAATATCTTAAAAATTTATTTTCTATATTCAAGAAATATCGTTTTACAACATATTCTTGTGAAGGTGTAGTCTGATCGTCCGAGTGAGTGTAGTCCTGAGAAGGACTGTTGTCGGTGGTAGTGACTGACGTTTCGACAACCTGTGCGGAAGTCATCATCAGAGTCAATGATGACTTCCGCACAGGTTGTCGAAACGTCAGTCACTACCACCGACAACAGTCCTTCTCAGGACTACACTCACCCGGACGATCAGACTACACCTTCACATGTTACCCCCGGGTTCAAACCATTTACTGCACAACATATTCTTATTATTTGGATTTATTCCGCTAATCTCATGGAGCCTCTGATTTGAAGCGTGATTTCGTTTATCCTATTTCTATGAATTACTTTGACTTTTTGTTGTTCCTCGCCAAGGAATTTTAATTTTTTCAGGTAAACATTATGAAGAGAGATAATTCAAAGATATGCAATTGCATTTATAACTGCCTGGAGTTTTAGTTTTTGTTTTCTTATTGTAGGAACATAGTTAATAACATCTGCAGTGCTAGTTTTCTTCAGTGAAAAATTTAAAGGCCTCCAATTTTATAGGCTCTTCGGAATTCTGTCCCTATCTAAATTCACGACTCGTAAACACCAATAGTAAAATATTTACATTCTCTGTCGCTATAACTTACAGTTTAGTTCCGCTAAATCTAAATATATGTTTATTCAAGAAAACGTAGCGAAAGGTTATTTCAAAAGAGCACAACTACGTTAGTGTTTACTTGTAATTCTTTTTGGAAATAAAGCCGAGCTTTTTTTTATACCCTTCGAGAGGTATCGATTTAAACAAATCTAAGATTTAAAGATTATTGAAGGGAATCGAAGTTATGTTTGTCTTAATTCAAGACAGGGAATCACATCAAGTTGTGATTTTAAAAAGAATCACAATAATTGCATTGTGGGCTGCCTCTAGTTTTGTTTGTTTTGTTAAGTCTTGTTTTATCCATTCGAAAAGAATCGTATTAATAAATATTTAGTAATACATAGACAGGTAAAAACAAGTGATATAATATCCCGACGTTCCGCCGACTTCATGACGCCATTATCAAGGGTACAAATGAAAATAACATTAACAAATGCGTGTTCAAGAGTTACAACTAATTTACAAATACTTTAGCACGAATAGAATCCGTTTGCACGTTCAAACTCGGTGTTAATTGTTTGATGTAAAGCATCTCGTTGACAAAACAATCGAATTTGTTCATGCACTTCTTGAGAACTTCGAAACAGCTAAGAAGGTCCTCAGCGTGTTCGTTGTCGTAGTGCTTGTGCTTGAATCGTTTTCAAAAATTATCTTTTGCTAGGTTTTGGATTTCTTCTGCAAAAATTAAGAAGGCCTTCGATTTTTAAGGAAGCGCGATTTCTTTTGAAACAATTTTCATAATCTCAAACCTTTTTTTTGATTCAAAAATTAGCCTTTTATCATCTGGATTTTACCAGCGAAAAATTAAAAGACCTCCCAATTGATTCGAAATATAATGCCGTTTGCCTTAATTCCAGAAATTACTTTATCTGTCGCTCTTTGCATTTGAGTCATGATTTATTTAGGTAAACATTTAAATGAGAGATAATTTGAAGAAGCGCGATCATTTCCATACGTACTGCTAATTTCGTTTTAAGGTTGTGTTGCAATATATCTTAAGCTGTTTGGAGTTAAGATTATTTCGAGGAACAACTTAAATTTCTTTTCTTTTACCACTCAAGAATAATCGTCTTAAAACATTTTCAGCGAAAAGTAAGAAGTACTCCACTCTATGAGAAGCGAAGAATATTTCCAGATAATTTTTCAGAGCATAAAATCGCATTGTTTGGTACCATTGAAAGATTTAAAATGTCAATGAAACTCTTTGCAATTATATCATAAATCAAGCGGGTCATATTTTTGAGTACTTACGTCCGATCTTTGTAACTTTTCTCGTTCTTTTTTCAAATACCTTTTCCGGGTGCTTCCAGATAGGTAATCTAACTAATGGGGAGAACGCACTGCAATTACAAACGGAAATTTTGAAGAAGTTTTCTAAAGTATACTTGCGAGACAAGTCCAGTTAATACAATGTTTTGTAGTTTATAGTAAATGTAATGAAACGATCAAGCAATGATCTGTAGCCTAGACGGGAGGGGGACACAAAAATATTTGGGAAATTTTACCTCGACCAGGTGAAAAAAAAAATGCAGTGCTTAAAGCAGCTCCATAAAGTTAGAAATTTTTGGCAAGGCTTTCGTGGGATTAAACTGTTTATATCTTTGGACTGGTGTTTTTTTTTTTAAGTGTGTCTGTCATATTCTAAATTTGATATTTCACACTAAATTTTATGAATCACCAGTCCTCTCAAAAATTTTTAATTTTCCCGCCAAAAAACTTAGAAAAATACGCATGCGCGTTTTTTAAAAAATTTACATGCTCTGTAAGTATTGGCTGTACAGAATGCACCGATGCTTCATGTAATCGAACTTGTTGTATTGCCAATAAAAGTTTGTCATGTCTATTTGTTTAATAATAAAGACTCCAAGTATTCAATTATCTTTGTGATATTTATTGTGTCTCTGATAAAGCAATTTTACATACAACAAACGTTTTCCTTTCAATAAGTTTAATTAATCAAGAAAAACTTTTCATATATATATACCAAGACTTTTGACGGGAAACTTTGGACCAATTCGCACAGAATTTACCCTGGCAACAGTTTTGACAAAAAAATTGAACAGAACTATTTTTGAAAATTTTCTCGTACAGAAACTGAGCAGAATTTTCAATTTTCTGGTTCCGTAATACTTTGCTAATTGGCCGTTCAATTTCTCGGTGTACAAACTTTAACTACTAAGTATCTATAACATGGCAGGTTTTGAAATGAAAATATTTTGCTCAAGAGTTTTTGTGGCCAAAAATGTATGGTTTTCGGTTTCCGAAATCTTTTTTCTTTTTTTTTTTTTAGCTAACAAACGCACTGAACAATATTATTTACCCAAACAGTTTATTGCATCTTTATGTTGTAAAAAAAAAAAATTATAACCTGACATGCTAGGACTGATAAAATCTAGAGTATATGCTACAAAGATAAGTTGACAGTGCAAAAATGTCTTTTTTATCAAATCAACTGTATTGAACTTTTTCTCTTTAATTCAGTCCCATTTGCTTTACGAAAATCTTCTGTACACTCTTCGAAATAATATGAGAACTCAAACAGTTTGTAATCTTTTCTTCCTTTTATTTTCACGAAAAGAATTTGGATAGCAATCTCCGCACGTAAAGTAAATATGTAAATTCTTTTTCAAGTCTTGGTTGAGACTTGAGTTATTTCAGCACTTGCGCAGTTCGTTAAGTTTTCCTTTTCGACTTAGATATTTTTAGGAAAAGAATTGTTGGTAATCTTTGCTGTGAACTTTCATCAAATTTCACACTGAAAAAAAATTCATGTCAAACGTTGCACGAGTACTAACTATGTAAATCTTTCCTTAAAACCTTAAGTGTCGGTTGTGTCTTTGAAATTATTTCCTTTCAGTGCTTCTTTGCCAGGAATTTACAAACAATTGAAGAGAATTAAAATCTTTACTGTGAACTTTTACAACAAAATTGCTACGTGAAATAAATATGTAAGTGACTGATGTTAAATTTGAGTGTTAGTTGCAAGAGATGTTTGCACCGTTTCTTGTCTTCTGTAACACGAACTACTGGTATAAGCTACGGCTATAAAAGTAACGTCTGGTTTAAAGAACCCTTGCTTTGCAAGTCTTGGGCTGTTTCAGTGCCTGATCAACTAACATTTGATGCTTGATTTGACATTATTTCACAAGACTATTCCAAGTTCATGGTTTCTTTTTAGTCGTGTAAATAATTCACATTTAATCTATTAGGTGTTTGAAGCGGTATCAGCAACAATTGAAATCATGTTTTTGTTGAATGAGAGAAATTTTCAAACGTTTCTGACAGTCCTTCTTTGGTATAAATGTGATATTTAGGGTCAGTTGTCCTGTAATGTCTTCTGTAGTAATAACAGAGTGGTAGATTGTTGATTTTTAGGTGCATTCGCACATTGGAAAGTCAAGTTTGCGTATTCTTAGTGACGGCTATACCGAACAATTTAGTCCCATCTTGCGAGAGAGTAGGTTGCCGTTTGATTATTTGTTTTTTTTCACAAATGCGTCTTATTTTGTTTATATCAACAGTGACGTCCTCTATCGTTTGATACTATAACAAATTCCCTTGTCGTTTTTTAGTTATGTTGGCGAGTGTATACATGATGTTGTAGTTCAATTTTCTCCTTGGTTCAAATTTTATTTTCCTTTGTTTCAAACTCACTATCATATATTAACATGACCGAGAACAAAGGAAAATAAAATTTGAACCGAGGCAAATTGAACTACAACATATACATGTAGATAGTGGAAGTTCGAGGAAAGTCAGCCTACGTTTCGGAGTCACGGAGTTGTTGACAGTAAACTGTGTTCATTCTTAATTGTGGAGTAAGAGGAAATATTCCGGCTCCAGGTATAGTCTTCCGTTTTGAGTCGTTTTTTTGCGCGAGTTTCATTTGATAGATTAAATTTTCCTGGGCTTGTGTGTAATTTAAACGTACAAAAAAAGTTTCCGAAAATTCACAGTTATAAGTGAAATCAGTGTTTTAGGTCAGAAAACTTTGGAAACTCTCTTTAAACCAGACATTACTTTAAGCTACTGAGGTTATTACTTTGATTTTCAGGTGGCACTGAATTATTTTACGAACACAAATTGATGGCAAGGTTTCATTTTACCTTCGCTCCGACGAAGGGCTAACGCTCGAAACGTCAGCTTCTGTAATCGTTACGGCGGCCAATTTACCACTTCAACTTTGTTGATATATCCAA
Source organism: Stylophora pistillata (assembly GCF_964205215.1). NCBI lineage: Eukaryota > Metazoa > Cnidaria > Anthozoa > Scleractinia > Pocilloporidae > Stylophora > Stylophora pistillata. Next base: position 2,198,919 of record NC_142529.1, read on the forward strand.
ATTATTTCGTTACTCCCACCGACGCAGCCCCAAACAGTTTCTTTCGAAACTATCAGCCTTTATTCATTTTACCTGTTTACTTCGTGTTAGGTGAAATTAAAGGGATTCTCCGTCTGCATTTCGTTCTGGCGGACCAGGGCTGTGGTTCGCAGACATCTTGTCCCGAATAGGAATAGTTGTATTTTACGTAACAGGCAAACTTAAAACTAAACAGTTGATTCTAAAACAAATTTTCAGTGCCACCTAAAACAATTACAACTGACCTACAACACTGAGCGATCACATCAAAATCTTTATGCAGACGTGAGATTTTGAATGACAGATTGCAATCGGAAGAAAAGAAATTTTGAATTTCGGTCAAATTGTGCGATCAAACTGTTTTGTTCCGTTTGTTGCTGCTGCTTAACTTTTGAATTCCAATAAAAGCCGAGAAAATGAATGTGAGTGTTAAACAACTGTACATGGAAATTACCATATCACACAAAGGTCGCTCAGTGTTATTTTTATCAAATAATTAAGCTTTCGTTCTTATCTGTAGATGTATTATTCCATTGAGCTAGTCAAGTTTTCCAGTTTGCCTTCTTTATATATATATCCTTTATTTTTCATCTCTTCTTCTCTTTCTTCTGCAAAATAAAACAAGTGAAAACAGTTTTAGAAACATGATGATATGTGGTCCCAATACTTTCCGTTAATGTCAATCAGCGATTTGGAACAATGATGCTCTGGTCAAGTTTCTTAGGACTTGCTTGAAGAAATTTATTCAGATGAATGCCAACTTTTAGTTTCCACCTTTTTTTCTTGCAGTGGAGGACTTATTGATCGAATTTGTGGCACAGCAAGCAAAAAAACTAGGGAATTGCTCTCAATTGAGCTTGAAGAACGATGCTATGATGGAAATTTTGAAACAGCGCGACAAGAAGCTGAGATTGACAAACGGGCCACGTGCTTTCTGAAACTACTTCGGTAATGGCTTCTTATTGCTTATTTTCCGAGATATAACTTCTTGAGTACAGGAAGACAAAATACTCACCATTTGTCTTGTCTGTCTGTAGGATAAATACTCTAGAAAGTATTCGCTTTCCTTCGGTCTCCTCTCTCCTTTTCCAAAGACGTCTTCCCTCGAACACAAAGAGTTTAAACTAGACGAATTTTACAAACTCCATGAATATTGATTACAAAGCTGCAACCAATCACTGGATAATACGTCACATAGTTTTGCTGCCAAAGCAAAACACCTCATTGCACCGATAAAGTTTGGACAATGTTTATTAATGAGTCAAATAGTGACGGATCTGCATTATAATACAGCTTGCATAAGTAAAAATTGAACTCCTTAACGTCTGCTGTTAAACTCCAAAGTGAAAATAATGAACTATTTTTAATGAACAAGTTTCTTCCACAGCGTTGATTTAGCTGAGAGAATTATGTGCCAATTAGAGTCCATCTGCGTAAACGTCTTACTTAAAATCATTCTTGTGAAAGTGGTTGTGGGAAGGGGAGCCAAGAAATGGGGACAAAATTCTTCTCAAAGCTTCCCGCCATTATATGGCTTTCACTAAAATCATCGGATCGAGGTTACCCACGGCTTGCAGAAAAGGGGAGGGTCCTCCCTTAGCTGAGTCGCTCGAGAAACGAGCGAAAAGTTCCTCACACGCACCCCCTAAAACACGAGACGGAACAAGCCAGCTCGAGGCTCCTCGACCAACTCAAGGTCACTTGGAATTCTGATCAACGCTTCCAACATTCTCTTTCACCGAGGTGTATGCGCAAAAATCGCTGACAGGCTTATCACGATGGCCTAGTTTAGAGTAAGTACTCTTCCGGTCCGTATTCAGGCGGCCAAAATGAAGAATATTTCAGTGTCGCTCCAGTAATCAAACTAAAACTGCTTTAGCTCTGACGAAGGGGTAACGCTCGAAACGTAAGCTTTGAAACAAACAAAACTTTTTGAACACTTAGCATGGTGTCGATCTTACAGCGAAAGAAGAAAAGGAAGAAATCAATCTACAAGTGCCCCTTTTTTCATATTCTATTCTCATCGTCATATATATATATTTTTTAATTTTTGTAAGAGTTAGCGACGGTTGATTTTTTGGAGCTGATGTTGTCTACGTTTGAACCCCACAAGTTTGAACGTTTATTCCGAACGACTTGGAGGCATTTCTTTTCCTTTTTTTATGTTTTCTTTGGGGGGGGGAGGGGAGGGTCGGGAACACTTCTAGCTAGAGGTACTTTTGATAGTTCCGAGGAGTTAAAGACAACTTTGAAGTCTGATATAAAGAGCTCACTCTAAGAAAGATGAGGGGATAGCTTCTTCAAAAACACACGACTTATTTCACAAAGTCCAGAACTGCTGTCTTTGTTCCCCTAGGAAAAGTTTAAAAATTCTAATTCGGGCTCACACTTCCCCTAAGCAATTTCAACGTGGGGAGTTCTTAAGGCGAAGATACTTTTGGCCCAAAGAGTGACTAGAATCATATTTCTCAAATATCTCTAAGATTTATTCTAAGATTTAAATGCTCAATAGAGTTTCATCTTACTTAAGCAGAAATATCTAATATAAAAACAGACTATTCTTCCCATATTTGTTCAGTTATGGGTGTATAGTTTGGAGAGATTGTAGTAAGCAAATTCTTAGCGCTTGAAACGCCTCCAAACCCAAGCAATGCGTAATGTTTTATCAGTTCATCGTAAATCTTGTACTTAGGACATGCGCAGTAAGTTCGCTCTTTTAAAATTAAGAAGTCGACGTCTTTTCTTGAGGCTTCACTTGATTTTTAAAATTGTTTATAATATTGTCCAGATCAGTTGAAGAATTATTCAGTTAAGCGATCAGAAGTGCATAAATATCTTTACTTTTAAAAATAATATTTTAAAGTAATTTTCAGATATAGACATAAAGGAGCATAGTTGTACTTCTTAATAGTATTTATATATCTTCTACGTTTATATTAGGTTTACATATAAATATATTAAAATTTATATGTAAACCTAATCGTTCTTCTGAATTCAAAATTAAATACAGCTGGTTTCTATAAAGGGCAATCATTTTATTCCATACTTGCCAACTTACAAATAGCATGGCAATTTTTAACCTCTCATAATAACTATATACATTTCTATTATACACACAAAGAAAAGTACATTTTCCACACATTAAATATTGTACACGCTGATCTCAAGGCAATTCGCCTTCAGTTTGATTAACGTTTACCTTAACCTTCTCTAAATCCGAATTTGATTTAAGGCTTCTCTTTTATCAAGTTGCAAAAATAACACCCTGAAAGTATCCATGTGTCCCATCATACGAATAATTCTTGTGGAAAATTTCTAACTAACTCACAGATGCATATAGTTTTGAATTACAATGTAATAAAAGTACACTTGAAGCATTTGAACCTCAGAAATGTTGAATGAGGTATTCAACTCTACTGATACTTCTAAACAATCAGGTTACAGTAAGTTGCAGTATCAACATTAATAACGGCTTAATAATAACATAACTAAAGGGTACATTTTACCAAAATACCAGTACTGCAGAACTGATTAAATTTGAACAGTCAAGAAGCCATATAACAGATACTGATCCTATGAAAATTTGATAATTTAAAAATTTCGTGCATATTACAAAGTTGTAAGTGGTATGGATAATATCAAAACAGAAACCAAAATCAAGCTACAATTCCATGGTCTGGACCAGATGACGAACTATTTTTATGAGACTCTAAACTGATGCAATGTGAAATTTCCATCAAAATGTTAACAATGGAGAATAACACGAATAAAATCAAATTTCTCAGCAAAATATACAAACTGCCTCCAAATTTAGATGTCAATTTTCTATTTACAATCTACACTTTCACCACATGCAGTGTATTTGACATAACTCCTCTAGTCTTGAAGTAGATGTGGAGGAAAATGATTAACTCAGCTTAAAATAACATTGCAATAAATCTTTTGAAACTGTTTGTATGCTATGCTAACTTGAAAACTGAGAGAAAACACTGAGGCTTCTTCATAGCCCCAATGATTTCTCTTATCCCTTTCCCTTGCTCTTTAGGAAGTGAAAAAACAAATCTGTGACAAGGGAAGAAATGGTTTGCACATAAATCAAAACAATCAAGCTTGTCCAAATACAGAAAACGTTGCAAAAGAGTTGCATCACATACACTGTAGTGTGCTTGCTTTTTGTGATTGCTAAGCTTTCCTTTTTTTCTTGAAAAATATTACAGTAGAAAACAAAAATACAGCCTGCCATAGGTTATGTTCATTAATATCCTTTTGTACAGCATATTCAATAAATAAGACTGCAACCTTCCCTAAAACATTTCAAAACTAAGACCTGTATCAGCTCATGTGTTCATTGCTTAAACCAACTGCAGCAAAATATTAATATATATTTAAGGTGTTTCATACCATTAGAAATAATTATCTTGCAGCTGGTGCAATTACATATATTTACAACACTTTGAATCTGTGTATATAGGGATATAAATTTGATCTTTTTACAGCCGATGCAATCATTTAGAATCATTGTCATCTTGCATGTTCTTCTACAAAGTTTGTAAACAGATGTTACTCGTGCTCAAGGTATCAATTTCTATGATACTTGCCTTGTTCTTGGTTTAAACATATTGTCCTGATTTCTGTAAATTTGGGCTTTGAGAAAAAGAAACTGTGATTTGGCCACAAAACCTTCAAGTTGCGTCCTTGAACAAGAGCTTATGAACACAGAAAACAACAACCACTGCAGTAAACATTTTGAATTTACTTGGTTAATTTTTCATTTTAAGGAAGGTTTCAAAAGGCCAAGATTCAGTTCTCTGCACACATTGAAAAAACTATTTGATGAGAAAATATTAATTATGCCTGTTATTAAAAAACTAAATTGGAACAAATCAGTAGTCAGGCCTGGATAAATCTTAATTTTTCTAGCAACTAAATCAACATACAGCCAAATTTTTACAATGTCAAAGGAACAGAAACAAAATTACAGACTGAATGTGGAGTTTTTATGAATCTTGGCTCATCTCAACAGTTCTTGTTCATAATTTGTCTGTTTCTCTCATTCTTAACCACTTCAAAAATATAACGCCCTATCCCTCCCAACCCAACCCCCCTCCCCACCCACTTCCTAACCCAGCCCCCCCTGCCCCACCCACTTCCAACACAGAAGCAGGAACAACTAATATTATTTATGAAAAAAGTTGTGACATTTGCAATCACATTACACAGCAATCAAAGAGGCTTCAAATGAGTTTTCCCCAAACAGACAAGTAACAATGGGAACCTGAATGCAAAAAATTATAATTATTTAAATATCACTTATATGAAAAGCCATATCATCGCCAGGATGGGCTTATGAATATCTCTATAATTAGATGTAGATAATATATAATTATATTTTTAATTTGACAACCTATGTAATGAATTATTACCCACTTGGCAAAGGCTGGTCTATCTTTAAAGACTGTTGCAAAAAAGTACTTCTGTAGCAGATAACGAAACTTCTTTTATAACAAAGTGAAGTTCTAGTTAAGTGTTACAAACATGAAATTCAAAAGCATTTTATCACTATCTGGAGGCTGAACTGTGCTTTTCCATTGCTAGCTTTAAAAAATATTTCAGCTCACAAGGCTCTAAATTCAGAGAGATATAACAGGCAAGAAAGACAGATATACTTGCAACAGTCTCTTCAGATTTTCTTGCCTTTGCCATTTGGATAATAATTGAAGTGCTAGCAACTGTGAATTTCAACTTCATTCCGGAATGAACTCTGAAAAAAGAAGGGAAAAATGTCACCAAACACCACGATACAACATATGGTTAAGTCTTTGTCATAACTCCTGGTGCTTAACCTCATTGTTTTGCTGTAAGTAACTAAGTTTGGCCATCTATCCATCTATCCATGGCAGGTAAACCCCAAAACTTTTGTCAGGTTCCCTTAAATTTTGTTGATACCCATTTACACTCTTGAATGACATGAATCACTCTGAGGGTAAGGTGTCTCCCTCAAAAACAACACAATTAACTATTCACAGCTTGGTGCCAAACCTTTAGATTCAGAGTTAAGTGCATTAGACACGAGAACCCAACTTCTCTTATCACACAACAACATTAAGTTTAAGTTTGTTCATAAAAAAGTAACTTCAATTTAGAAGGACTTCCACGAGTTAAGGAAGAAACACTACCTCACTACAGGGTGTATAAATACTAACTGGAAAAAACTGAAGTTGATATTTTATCAAAAGTTATTCCATACAACCTCTCAATTTAAGTAATTTCACACCAACACCAGGATCTGATTGTTAATTCTCCCCTCTAGTTGCTAGACATTTCCTTGTAAATTAGTTATGGGAGTTTGGTGCTAGATCAAGAGAACAACGTCTACCTGATTAGTCAAAGTATTCTCATTACCTGTCTGTTGAATAATGTATGGTGTTATAAGGAGAAGTTACACGTTAATCACCTCTGGGAGTTAAAGGGTTAAGGATAGAATGTACATGTACAATCAAACATCAACTCACCAATAATGACTGACATTTTTTTGCATGTGAATGACCAAACCTTATACTTATTCTATCCAGTGAGCCATTAGATTCAGTTGTTTTCTTATACACAGGGTTATCAAAACTCATTGATCTAAGATTGCTGAAAACAAATGACACAAAATAAATAAAATTTGTAACATGAACACAATTGAAACATGCCTGAACTTTAGTAGCAAAAGGCATTTCCCCACATTCTTTCATGTTTCAGGTGGTTTCATTCTCTTTATTTCACTTTTCTCCTCATCATTTAAGACATGTACTGATGTACATTTCAATGGGTTAAACAAACCAAAACAAAACATTCAAAGGTTTAATTTTCACAAGCTAAACAATTACTTGCAACTAATAAAAACACTCCAAATTTGCTTAGAGTATATTTCCCTTAATTAGATATTCTTGCCACCAATCAGGCATGCTCTCATCAACTTATTTTGACAAATAGCCTTGGTGATCCACCAAAAAATGGAATATGTTTAAGGTCGATATAAGAGATTCTACATATACATGATCATAATAAATTACCCAGAGTTAAGCGCTACTTACTTTCTTCGTATTCTTCTGTAAACTAGCCATCCAATCAAGCCACTCATAGCTAAGAGGACTATGACCACAGCCACTGATATTCCTGCAGTTACACCTGAAGGAAAGAGGAAAAAGGGTCAGCTGCTAATGTCTTTAAATCACTTCACAAACCACTAGGAAAAAACTTTCAAAGAGATTTTCATTCACCAGAGGAGAGAGAATTGGTAAGCGGCATTCTTCACCCCAGAAAGATGCCAAAGCCATGTACTATAACTGAATTCCTAAATGCTGTGACACCAAATAATCTAGGCTGCATTCAGATCAAATAAAAATATCAAAAGGATCGACCAGTAAGAACTCAAAGCAAACAAAGGAAAGCAGAGCCTTGAGAGCAAAAACATGGGATACTAAGTTGCCCCTGGTGGAGAGGGCGACACAAGTTTTCTGGTACAGAAACAGAGTGCAATAAAGCAAAGCTAAAGCAATCCAAGATTTTCCTTAACACTCCACTGAAAATTGCTCTAACCGAGAGATGAGAGATTGAGGTTGTATTGGAGGAAATTTTCCTTTCTCAAACATCCTTAGACAGCAGAACAATCTTTCTTAAGACAACCAGCCATCAACTAGGGCATTACGTTTGACTAGAGACCAAATTCTCAAATCTACAGTTGTTAGAAATAGATGGACATCCATGCAGGTAACTGACAGTGAGATCCTGAGAGTAAAAGAGAAAGCTCATTCATTTTACTCACCAACATCCTCTTTTTGAACATCTTGCAATTGACCCACATTAAGTGGTGCTTTATGTCCACTTGTGTCAGGTGTGGGACTAAGAGGTAGGCTGCGTCTTACGCTACAATCCTTTCCTGTGAACTCATGAGTACATCTGGAAAACAAAAATCACTTAATTTACTTGCAATAGTTAGATAAGCTGGCCCAGTTCAGCTTTAAAGCTGCAGCTACTGTATATCAAATAGAGGCCTGTAAAAAGCAAAGAAAGGCAAGACCACAATAACAAAAACTACATTCCCTTCTCTTTGCAAAAAGTGTGTGGCTTCTTTAACGTCCCCTGCTAATCAGTACAGGGAGATAAAGGAGACGGGGACTATGGTTTATTGTTTTTATCCAAGTAAAACTAGAATCTTGGTTTTCATTTTCATCTAATATGATCATTTGCCATATCCAATATTCAAACATGACGGGATAACAAGATAAAAAGCATCCTTCTTTGTTAATTATATACTGTAAGGAAAAACTTACATGCAAGATGGTAATGCCCCAACCTCTTTTACAATACATGTTCCACCATTCATACATGTTTTGTTTGTGCATTTGAAAGCATCTAGAAAAATGAAAAAGTATAATGAAAACTTATTTTACTGGGATATAGGGCATAAATCAGCCCAAACTTAACTAATTTGAGAACAAACATTCATTAATCCTAAAGTTGTCCTTTCAAAAAGGATCTTAATAGTAACTTTCAATTAAAATGAAGATGAAAAGACTGATTTTAAAGAATGTTTCAACAAAAAAACTAGAATGTATAGTAGTTTTTTCTCTTTCTTTCACCTGAGGGGAAAGAATGGTTTGTGTTGTTTGAGTTGTTGAAGGGAAAAAAGGTTTTGCATGGATAAATAAATATTGCATACCCTAATGGGAACAGTTTGCCACCTTTAATCAGACAAATGGGCAAGGTATTACCAGTTCTTAAGCTGCTTTGCAAGGGATATCAGAAAAAAGTTTGCAATAAACACTTAAATCGAACAAAAAACATTTCTTGCCCGACAAACTGAGTAGGTAAAAGCTTTGATACCTAGTGTTTTAAACTATACCCTTAAAACTATATTAATAAGTGTGAATGGGTAACTAAAAGTAGATCACTGAATGAACAATTATGTCACAGTAAGATACACTTGCTGCTGGACACAAAATGATTTTTCCCACAAGTACACAAACTATTGCACTCCACTGGTAGTACCTACCAGATTTGTAAGATGGTAGAGTGACCACAAAAGCACACACACAGAAAATCCTCATCATGTAGTTTTAAGACAAAACACCAAGGAAGAATAATTTTGTTTAATGAATGTTAACAAAAATGACTGGTACCTGTTGTGTTGCAGGTCCTTTGATCATAGAGCAGATTAACACCAGGGGGGCAGTGACAGGAGAAACCATCTGGATATTTGTTATTTTTGGGAGCTAACAGACAAATATGGCTGCAGCCTTCAATCTCTGCTACAACACTACATGGATTCATCCCTGTTTTCAAAGGAGAGGAAAATCTTAGGTTTAATTGGCATATCAGTGATTTCAGCTACAAATCTACTTTCATATGCTGTAGTAACTGCAATCCCGTCAAGTGGCTCATCCCACAGGGGCATTCACAGGATTCTGTAACAAGAAACTTAAAGAGTCAAAAATCCCCCTGCACACCATGCCCCACCTTAGTTAGGGGGGAAGTTCACTTTGCAGGGAGGTCAGAGTCTTCTCTACTCACTAAGAAAAAACCCTGGCTTAACTTCCATGACAAGGGCAACTGTTCTCTGTCAACTGCATTTCAGGGCACGGGTACATAACAAGTTAACCACAAAACCACAGCATTTCATCATACACCTTTCCTTGCCAATACTACTTTGCCTTACTGATACCAAGGCTGTGGTCTAGCAGTACCTGATGGCCCCTGGCACCTTACTTTTGCTCTTGGGTAACTCAGGAATTTTAGTTTTTTCATAAAAAGCATAATTATACTGGGCACCCTGGATTTCACAGATTCAGAGCACTGGGTTCCATTCAATTTTCCTTAGAGCACAGCCTTGTGATACTCTTGCTGTGAGTATAAGTATCTTTCCCAAGATGTTATAGTGGAATTGTGAGGAGAGGATTTGTTAGTCAATCCTAGAGGTAAAAGGGTTAGCACTGTATGTTGTAAAAGTTACCTATTGGTTGCCGCTGTCGATGATAGACATGGATATCCATTGGTGAAAACAGATTCTCCCTTACAATTGATCTCTCTTCACCAGTAAATTTATTAGCCTTGTGGATTGCATTATGATGCCAGTCTGTCCAATAAATGTAACTCTGAAAAACAGTCAGTGCAAATGGATGGTTGATGTTCTCACTTAAGACAAGTCGTCTATTTCCTCCATCTAAATCTGATGATTCTATGGTGTGGAGTTTTGCATCGGCCCACCAAATTCTGTCCACAGTATAATCTATTGCAAGAGCATTGGGCCACATGATGTTGGTAGTAACTATTTCTAGCCTTGTTTCAAGGTCTCCATTCATACCACACTTCTCAATCTTTGCTTTCTCACCCCAATCAGTCCAAAACATAAAACTGAAAAGCAAAAAGTAACAAGACAAAAGGATTTAAATTTACATGTTCTGCATTCTTAGTGTGACAGCAGTTAATGCAAGAAACAGTAAGGAGAAAAAATGGAGTTTAAGCATGTTAGCAGCCATGACAAACAGCTACAATTAACTTGGATTTAACATATTTTCTATAAAAACCCTCAAATCAACCTAGTAAGGCAGATTTGAAGGAAATCTCTCATTCACTAATGAAATAAATTTTTTTTAGTGTTAAGGCTACTAAAGCAGATAGCCAAAATCAAATAATAGTTACTGGTATGTTAAAACTCACAGCTGCTTAGAAAAAAAAATCAGCCTTTAGTTCCGAATTAAAAGGATAAGCTAAACATTGTGCTATCTGAGGATTCCCGCATATAGACAACTACAAAAGAATCACACTACGTCATTTAATTCAACATACCCAAGAAAAGGATGCACCACAATTGCTCTTGGTTCCTCCAGATTTGTTGTTACCAGTTGGAGCCGATTCTTGCCATCAAAATCAGATACCTCAATCATGTCTACACCTGTGTCAGTCCAATATAACTTTCTGTTGATCCAATCTACAGCAATTCCATCAGGTGTATCAAGGTTTATCTTTACCAAGTCTTCTACTGGGGAAGTATCATGCATCTTTGTTCGCCTGATATTTTCATCAATGACATCTGTCCAGAATATATAACCACTTTCAAAGTCATAATCTAATGCTATAGCACCCCGCTGCTCTGGAACCATTTCTCTGTAGTCAGAGGAATCAAACGAGAGGTGGCGAATGTCTTGACGATTGGCAAAAATGAGGAAGCCTGGTTCGCCTGTGGAAAATGACAAAGTCTCTTCACTACTTGAAACTGAGTGCAGTACCATTCAATTTTAAGTTAAAAGAATCAATTTGGAATTCTCTATTTCTTTTGATAAAGTTTTAAGGATTAAGATGTGAGAATGAAGACAGATGATCAGAAGTTTTAACAATCAAGAGGTTCTTTAATTGTTGATCGTTTACTTTATTCTCGTGGCATTGATGAGTGATTCAGGGATGATACTGAAAGGAAGAAATTAGATGCTAATCAATCTTAGGGGTCTAGAGGTTGAGCCACTAGACTCAGTGGCTCTTGAGCACTGTCCTCATTCATTCATCTAAACATATGGTACGCGACTAAACACCAAGGCGATTTCCACTAACCTATTGCCTTACAGCTCTGACGATCTGGCTCCATGACGTAGCCATTCCGGCAAATACATTTGAAACTTCCTTTCTGGTTGTAACAAGCTTGGCTGCATGACCCTGGAATTTCACACTCATCCACATCTAGAAGTAAATTGTTCAAAAACCTCAATAGGAATTCCCATGCAAATACTGAAAATAAATACCACTTGAGTCCTTAACTACTGAATGGTACCTTTGAAGTCTGTTAATGGTGTAATTTTGTGCAGGAGGGCAATGTTAACAGGTCCTTATCCTTAAACTTCTTTGAGTAATTTGAGTGATGCAAAATTTTCCTTGGAAATTAGCAAAGAGAAACTGGGGTTACCCATGGACATTATCATGGGCTTATTTGAGCTCCCTTAATTTATCTAAAGCTAATTGGAGGATACTGCATAACCCCTCCCTTAAATGCTTGTTCATAAAAGGTATATGGCAAGGCCCTTGACATGGAGGGAAAAAAGACAATCAATTTCTAATTTTTTTAAGGTAATACCTCTGCAAACTCTTCGATCATCCTTGTCTACTTTATAGCCCACGCGACAGGAGCAGATGTAAGATGTTTTGGTATCAGTGCAGATTTGTTGACAATGGCCATTGTGATAATTACATTCATTAATTGCTGTTAAAAATGATAAAACAGAATCAGCTATTTAAAATTCTTTAACTTTCCATTAGACTGCTATCTTACTTACATGTTCTGAAGATAGCAACCCTCCAAAAGTTGCCAAAAAATTTTGCAAAAGGCAAAAATGTCAACTAATGAAAAGTAACAATAATGCATCTGAAAGTTGATTTAGTTAGGACACAACAAAAATATTGCAGCTGAAGACCACACTTAGACATCTTGTCTGTAACCAGACACATTTTACTTTTTCAGAAACAAGATTTATCATAGATAAGAGCTCTAAATACAACCTTTCAACCTTTTTGTTTTGTATTAGATCAGATACCCAGGTAATAAATTTTATTTGTTTGAAAACCAATTCAATTAGATGACATGACCAGTTTCATGAAAGGGAGGTGTAACTTACAACAAGACAAAGGTTCATCATCCAATCGATTCTTGCAGTCCGCATTACCATCACAAACTTTACTGTATGGAATGCATTGCTCTGTATTTCCACATTGGAATTCATCCTTCTTGCAGGGCTTTGGTTTTACTGGAGCTAGAAGGGAAAACACACATCTTACCTCATTAGACAAAAAGATGGTTCTTAAAATTCTAGGTCAAAATGAACAATGAAACAATGGAACTCATCTACCCACCACAATCCTGCTCATCTGAGTTGTCTAAACAGTCATTTCTGCCATCACACTGTGAATGAATAGTTATGCACCTTCCATTCGTACAACTGAACTCACTGGGACCACAGGAGGTAACATCTGAAGAAAATAATAATACTAATAAGAAGAAAAATGGAGGTTTTAGTCTCACAACATCTTCATTCAAGTTCACATAGCTTCAATGAATTTTCAGCATGTCTTTATCATCTCCACTTGGTCACTTGCATTTTCCTCAATCCCTTTGCTCATTTTCCTCTGCATTTCCATGGCCCCCTCAGTGTTACTTTCCTTACTCCGATTAACGGTTCTAACCATTGTGGTTTTTAATTTACGACATTCACAGCAAAATTCTCTAAAAAATATCTTACTGTCTCTTTTTAAATTTAACATTTGACATCTGAAATTTAATACTCACTGCATCCTTTCTCATCTGAACCATCACTGCAATCATTTTCTCCATCACATATCCAACTTTCATGAATACATTCATGAGATTTGCACTGAAATTCACTATACTTGCACGTAGGACCAGTGGTTGGACAGCCAAGTTCATCAGAACCATCCTGGCAATCATTGTCTCCATCACACTTGTAGGAAGCTTTTATACACTTTCCATTGTTACAAGTGAACTCTGTTGGTTTGCATGTCTTGTTAGCTGTAAAAGACAGACAGAGAAATTTATTACATGCAAGTTACCTGTTGGTCCTCAGCAATGTAAAGCAATGTAATTAGAGAAAAGTAATGAAACAACTGAAAAATGTCAAACTTTGTTCTCTACTATTACAAAGTTAAAATATGAAACCCTAATTAAGAAGAAAATCAAGAGTAATTTCAAATTGCCTATTGTGTCACTGTTTGTGCTCTACAAAGAAACCAAACAACTTACGGCAATTCCTTTCATCAGAGTAATCTGTACAATCGTCGTCACGATCACACACCCAGCTACGCGAGATACACTTGCCATTTCCACAGGTAAACTGATTACCATCACAAGTCTTGTTACCTGGAGAAATTGTTCCTTGTATCAGAGAAGAGTTGCAAAAAATGAACAAAACACAAATTAATGCAAATTCCAGCACCAGACAAAGAGAGGATGACAAAGTAAGGTTTAAATGCTTACTTTTTTTTTTAACTTTTGATATAGGGACCATTTGTAGAAAAGTTTTTGGTACTTGATTGTTTAACTTCAAAGTTTTATGAAATGGCTGCAGTCATAAATGAAACAGGTTGTTTTGGAAACAAGGGATATGTTTCAAACAACAGGAAATAAAACTTGATGATTCAAATTTCATTTAAAGGAATGTCTACTCAAAAAAAATGCTCTTATATGGGGCATAAATGTTACATTTAAGAATCTAAATGGCTCTCTATCAATAACAATGTATTTTAAAAATGTCAGACAATTATATCTATTAATTAATCAAACAAGCTTTATAAAAAAAATCCTTTAAAAAAATTAATTAACCTGACTATTATGTGTAACATATGCATAGCAAAGTTAAGTTTTAATCCTACATCACATTATTTCAAAATCAAAACTTTACTTTGGTGAAATCACAAGTATAAATAGTGATCAAAAAATAGTGAAATAGAGTTATTTACCAGACATATGAACCACTTAAAAAGATTAAAAAATTTGAATAAGGTAAAAATCATGTTTGAATTTGTAACATTTCCAAGTGACAAAAATTGTACATGTTGTATTCAAAATTTCTCTTAAGACATTGATGAAAGGAGCTTCACATATTCAAAGGCTGGTATTGAAGCTTACTCAGTTAAACTTCATTTCTCAAAAAAATTAATGATCACTCAATTTTAATGTTGCAAATTCGTTCTTGATTATTTTAATTTGAAGCAATTCATTTAAAATCAAGTGTTAAAATTTTTAAACTGTTCATGTTAATTAGCCGCTTTGTTGATGTCCTCTCAAATGTCTGGTGTGTTGCAGATGATGACACCTTACCACAATCTCGTTCATCACTACCGTCCTCACAATCTTTATCATGATCACAACGCCACCTCATTGGAATACAATGACCATTTCCACATGCATATTCATTTTGAGAACATGTTCTTTCAGCTGCAAACAAAATTCTTAAGATTAAACTCTATTATGACCCAAATGATGAAAGACACTAACAATATGCAGGAGTTTCAATAATGTTTTCAACAAGAGGGTAACTGGTTTTTGCAGGCAGGCAAAAACTTTTGAACTGAACTTCTTCATAAGATAAACTTTCCTCCACATCATCAACATCATCAACCCAGCTAGGCAACACCCTCCTCACAACTGGTCAATTTACCCTGTGCCCGGCCCTTAATGAAACCCCTGAGTATGCAGGGTTATAGACAATACTTTGAGAAACCAGACTGTAATACAAATTAAAAAGCACAAGGTGATGCTTCTATGCAAAAAATTGGGCCAAAAACAATTGGAATAACTACCCCATTATTTGGAGTAGAAGGCAAAATGCACTAGCTGTCCTCTTATTTTGACAACCCTGAGTAATGGAGAAATTTATACTTGTCCAATGTCAACAGACAGCACTTGATTGTTAATCTAAGTTTACAACTCCAGTTCTTTATAACTGATGCACAGCTTTTCCCTAGGCCTTAGTTATTCCTTCCACTCGTCACAATCCGATCAAATTTCTGCTTAATTAAGTGAACAGGCAGGTACAGAAGCTTGTACATGAATGATTGGTACTACAACCTTTTCATCACAGTTTAAAGATATGAATTTCATTTTATCTTGATAAAATAGTATTCTCTCTTTAGCTGTGTTATTTATTATGTTACGTATTAGGCTGAACTATACATGCATTTTGATTAGTTCTTACTTGTGATCCATCTGAGAACAGATACATGTTGCCAAGTGTCTGTTCAATAGAGATCACGGAAGACCACAAAATTTAGGAACAATATCAATAACACTTTTTTGGTCTTAGCCACATTTTGAGATCATCTGTGATCAATTACTGGAAAAACACACAGCAACATGGTATCTATTTGTAAACCAATTTTTATTACATACCACAGTTTGCTGGTTCATCGGAGTTATCCCCACAATCATTAGCAAAATCACAAACCCATCTCTGAGGAACGCAACGGTCAACAGTTTTACACTCAAAATGAGTGCTAAGGTCACAATGTCTAACAGCTAG